>NC_079898.1:26813230-26823230 GCF_024868665.1 Triplophysa rosa | reverse complement strand
ACGCGTTTAATGAGAGCTTTGTCTGTGTATCCAGTCAAACAGCACATGAGAAATAGACAGCGAGGGCCGATACCCCGAATACTCGATCAAACGCCGCATGAGCAATGCTCTGGCAAACACACGACACATCTTGAGCCTCAATCCATATTTCTCTGCTGAAGAGCGTCCCACTTATTGACACATTTACCCCGACTGTCTCTAGCGCTCTTCATCTGCCATCATCTTCCTCTCTCTCTCTCTGGATGGCCTGATGGTGCTGGATGACAAACACTGTGTTTGTGCAGTATTGGATATTTATGCAGCGTTTCTCAGTAGACACCAGGTGAGACCGGATGCTGAATAACAAGTCTAGATCTATACACACAAACACACAAACTCTCACATATGCAAATGTTCTCTCACACACACACACACAGATATATATTTTTTTTTATCTGTAACATTTACAAAAAAATGATCACCAGACATAATCACAAGACATACCAACACTAGATTTTATTTATATTTAAGTCAGATATGCTTGTTTGACATTTCGATTTAGTTCTAAATGTTCTGTTTGTAGTATTTTTTTCTAATGTTTCTATAGCATTAAAATACTGAAACAGGAAGTACATTTGGACCAGATATGTTTACATCCAGCAAATCATTATGTTTGGTGCTTTTTAAAATTGTATATATATTATATATATATATATATATATATACACAGCCGCGGAAATAATAAAGAGACCATTTTTCAGATTTAAAAATGTACTATTTAGGTGCGTTTAGGTGAAATGATCATTTTTGTTTCATTCTAACAATATTTCTCCTAAATTTCAAATACAAATATTGCTTCTATTTGCATTTATTTGCAGAAAATGAAAACTGGAGAAACAGGTGAAAATAACAGAAAAGTTCAAGTTCATTTATTTATAGAGCACATATAAAACAGCCACAAGACTGACCAAAGTGCTGTACATTAGAATGAATAACCAAAAACATATAAACAGAATAATAAAAAATCTGCATTCAGAGAGAGCCGAAATAAGCATAAATATACAAAATAAACTGGACTAAAAGTGGGTTATTGGTAGGCCAGATCAAACAAGCATGTTTTCAAGCGAGATTTAAAAATGGGAAGAGAAGGTGCCGTTCTGATCTGGAGTGGCAGATTGTTCCACAGCAGAGGGTCAGCCACTGAAAAAGCTCGATCAGATGCTCTGTGACCTCAAATACGGCAAAGAAAACAAGTTCAGATTCACTTTTGAGCAACAAAACACTTTTTTATATGATAACCTTTTATCCCAGTTTTTCACATTGCTGTTGGATGACTTTGTCACTCCTGATGTTTGATTTTGTTGAAATTCAACAGACGATGGACTGAAATGACCACAATGCATCTAGAAATGATGATTTGAAATGAAAAACAATTTTGCAGCTGTATATAGTATAAAATACATGGTATTATTGCAAATTATTACTATCCTCATGAATAGAATGTAATTGAACAAAACACTTTTTTTTAGGACAATTAGGGTGATAAATATCTATTAACTAACACAAGTATATACTTTTAAAAATCCTCAAATGAATAAGTCACACAACTAGACTGACAAACATTAACAGTCACAAGACCGCTGGTAACTAACATCACACACACACACACACATCAGAGTCACAGGTCTGAGAGGTTCACTCATTATTTTAAAATCCTGTCTGAACTCAAACGCCGCTCTTAAATGATTGATCTCCAAACCGCTGATTGCATTTTCCATTTTTGCAGAAAATGTTTGGGATTGATCTAAACAAAGCGTAATTGGCCAAGCGGGCGTCCCGCGCCGGACCTGCCAACAATCCGGTGCGCTCTCAAGGTTGGCCGCCTCGCTGGGGAAATATCATGCATTAATTTCATTTAGCCTCTCTTCCAACATCCAATGGCAGAAGTTAATTAAATTGCTTGTCCATTGTGTTCATCTACTTACAAAGTTAATGATATTGTGCGGGGGATTAAAGAGCATTTTATAAAGCACACGGGATGAGAGCTGGCAGCATCGACATCGCCCGCTTGAACCTTGTCAGTCCGAACGGCCGGCGCTCCCGTAATTAGCGGTGAAATGAATGAACCCTTCTGCCAAATTTCTGCCAAGCTCATCATGCGGCCGGCGCTCTTCTAACCTCACCGAGGTCTAAAGCAATAAAATCATCATGCCAATGACATTCAACAACAAACACACACACACATCTTCAAACAGACATAGAAACTAATTCAGTTCTGACATGTGCTCGACTAAATACTTTAGTTCAAGTTTAGTCTCGCTGAAACTTTATGGGTCTAATTTCTGTTCTGCTTCCTGATGTGAAGCAATACATTAGACTTCTCATTTGTATTCTGTTTTGCTAATACACCACAATCTGTCAGTCCAAATCATATTCACTGCTTATGTATTTATCCTCACAAAATGCTGCATAAAGTAAACCGAGCGGATTGCTATATGTGCACCACAATCCATTTCATATTTACCTTCTTTATTCTTACTCCGCCTCTGTCCTTTCATAAAATACAGCAAACCAGGTGAATCACAAAACATTTACTTTTATACATACACACTAGGGCTGTCAATAGATTTAAAAAATGAATTGTGATTAATCGCATCCTTTTCGTACAATTAACTGCGATTAATCGCACACGTATAGTGAAATTAAACATATACTATTTATTTTAGTGCTGTCAATTGATTAAAAAAAATAACTAACTAATCACACACAGCTTTGATGTTTTTAAATAGGGCTGCATAACGATTAATCGCGACTAATTGTTTGCAGAATAAACGTTTTTGTTTACATAATATATGTTGGTGTACTGCGTATGATAATTATGTATATATAAATACACGTACATGCATGTACTGTATATAATTAAGAAATATGTAACTTTTGATATGTTTTATATTTATATATATAATTTATATTATATATAAATATTAAATATTTTTTTCTTAAAATCATGCATCCATGTGTGTGTATTTATAAATATATATATATATATAAATATATATAATTATCACACACAGTACACCAACATATATTATGTAAACAAAAACTTTTATTCTGCAAACGATTAGCCGCGATTAATCGTTATGCAGCCCTATTTTTAAATATACTTTTACATTCTAATAATTTCACATTTTATATCCAAATTAATGTAGAAACAACACATTTCTTTAACAGTATCATTTTATGAATGAAAGCCAACATTCTAATATTGTTGGCTTTGCAACTGATGTCTTTATTAAATGTATATTTTTGTACTAATCAAACCCGTTATAATAAGTTTAATGTCTAACAGCTAGGAAATATACAGAAAATTAATAAAGTTCTCAAAACACTTTACAGTCTTTACTGCACTACAGTACATTGTAGTGCTTTTACATGCACTAAAATGGTTCAGATCTTACTTATCAGACAGACATCAGTTTGTCCACTTAAATGGGTAATCATCAAATCTAACGCAAGTAAATTATGGATTACCTCAGGGATCGGTTTTAGGACCCTTGCTATTCTCCATATACATGCTGCCCCTTGGAAACATTATTAGAAAACATGGAATTAGCTTCCACTGTTATGCAGATGATACTCAGCTATATATCTCATCAAGACCAGATGATTCCTTCCAGCTATCCAAATTGGCAGAGTGCATCGACGATATAAAGCATTGGATGACTTGTAATTTCCTTCTTTTAAATTCTAATAAAACAGAAATATTACTTATCGGACCAAAGACACGTGAGCAGAATATTTCGGATTATGACCTGCAAATTGAAGGCTGCACTGTTACTCCAACAAATACAGTTAAAGACCTCGGGTTACATTAGACAGCAACCTGTCATTTAAAAATCACATCTCAAATGTCACAAAAACAGCCTTCTTCCACCTTAGAAATGTTGCCAAATTGCGAAATATTTTATGTGTGGCTGACGCAGAGAAGCTTATTCATGCATTTGTGACCTCAAGACTGGACCACTGTAATGCACTGCTTAGTGGTTGTCCTGCAGCATCAATAAACAAACTACAGTTAGTTCAGAACGCAGCTGCCAGAGTTCTAACCAGGTCCAGAAAATACCATCACATAACCCCAATGTTATCAACCCTTCACTGGTTACCCATTAAGTATCGTATTGACTTTAAAGTTCTTTTAATCACTTATAAAGCCTTAAACGGTTTAGCCCCTACCTACATAACAGAGCTTCTACCACACTACAACCCATCACGCTCTCTAAGATCTCAAAACTCCAGACTTTTGATAACACCTAGAATAACTAAATCCACCAAAGGGGGCGGAGCTTTCTCATACGTAGCACCTAAACTCTGGAATAGCCTTCCTGATACTATTCCAGGGTCAGACACACTCTCCCAATTTAAATCTAGATTAAAGACACATCTTTTCAGACAAGCATTCACTTCATGCAAAATATGCTAAATAAACCACCGGGAGACTGCATTTATTAGATATTAGAATAATCTTGATTGTTCTATAAACACCATGCACTGTGCTGTGTTTTACCTTTTTGTGTTTTTCAGTTTTTCTTATATTCTCCTGTAAAGCTGCTTTGGAACAATGCACATTCTGAAAAGCGCTATATAAATAAAATTGAACTGAATTGAACTCCTAAATACATGAAATACAGACAAATCCTCATTAAAGCTACGAAATCACATTGATTTCTTCTTTTCTTTTGTTCTTAGATTAACATTAGTGGCAGGAGTCACAGCGGCATGTTTAAGAGAAGCTGCACGTTTAGAGCTATCGCTCTAAGCAGGTCTAATGGGCTTCCTATTTTCACTATGCATTTAACTCGTTAAAGACCGTGCTTGTGAAAAAACTAGACAAAATGTGTTTTTGTTCATTCAAGCACGAAAGAGAAGTTAATACTGGTGTGCTGTCTGACAGATTCTGACGCAGACTTTACACCAGACAGGACCGCTGTCACGTAGCGTTGAGCCGTGTTCTACAGACAGAAGCTGTCAATATATACTAGACATGTCAATACAACCATTTCAAATCGCGCCTAAATAGTTTAAAGGCCTTTATATGAATAAGAGCGTGATTATATAATGTAATGCTACGATGATGACAGAAAAAACGGATGTTGCGTTAATGGCGTTAAATATTTTTAAAGCGTTAATCTGAAAAAATGTATCGCATGCGTTAACGCATTAATGTTGACAGCCCTAATACACACGCATACATACATGTGACCTTAAACTTAAAGGGCTAGTTCACCCAAAAATTATATTCTGTCATCATTTACACACCCTCAGGTTGTTTCAAACCTGTTGATTATTATTACCCCTCCTTTCTCCCCCTTTTCATTGTATTATTATTATTTATTTATTTTTACTATTATTATTATTTTTTTTTTTTTTGTGGTGCTTTATTTTATTTCGGTGGGGGTGTTTGAATGTTTTATTTTTGTACAAGCTGTATTGAGTTGCTTTTCTAGAATTTCTAGAATTAGAATTTTAAAGTTTTACTTAATTAATATTGCATATAGGAATTTATAGTCTGTTATATTTGACCTGTGCTTCTCTCTCCTTTATCTTAAATGTGTGCTCTCACTGAGCGTGTGTGTGTGTGTGTGTGTGTGTGTGTGTGGAATTTTAAAGTTTTACTTAATTAATATTGCATATAGGAATTTATAGTCTGTTATATCTGACCTGTGCTTCTCTCCTTTATCTTAAATGTGTGCTCTCACTGAGCGTGTGTGTGTGCGTGCGTGCGTGTGTGTCTGTGTGCGTACTTGTCTGTGCACATGTGTGTGTGCGTGCGCGTCCGTGTGTGTGTGTCTATGTCTATGTGTGTTAGTACGTGTGCATATTGTGTGTGTGGAGTGTTTTGTATGTGGGTATGTCTGTCTTCAGTGTTTTCAACCTTTTCTTGTTTTTGCAGGTACAACTTTAATTGTTTTGCTTATAGTCAATATGTCTCATGTACAGCTGCTTTGTAGCAATGGAAATTGTAAAAAGTGCTATATAAATAAAGTTGAGTTGAGTTTTCTCTTATTTTTCTCTGTTTGTTACATTATTGAAAACTCAAATAACAATAATTTAAAAAAAATCTTTGTTCTGTTAAACACAAAGAATGATATTTGTAAAATGTCCGCAATTTTTAGTTTTGTGAATATCATCACAAAGTGAGATATTTTGAAGAATGTATGATAACAAACCGTTTAGGGCACCTTTGACTACCATTTCATTTTTCCTACTATGGGAGTCAATGATGTCACAGAATTGAAAATTGCTAACATTCTTCCAAATATATTTCTCTGTGTTCATCAGAACAAAGTAATTTAAACAGGATTTGAAATGACATGAGGGTGAATAAATGACAGAATTTTCATTTTTGGGTGAACTATCACTTAAATATTGTTCAGTGATTTACTCCAATGAACAATAAAAACAATATAGATCATCAAATACATTTCTCTATCATTGTATAAACCATACAGCAAATTTCCCTTCAAACCAATAAATCCCAGATTTCATGAAGTCTCTGAATATTCCTTTCAGGCCATATGTGTGGTGTATTTAAATAAATGTGCTCCACCGGGCTAATCGGATCATCTTCTGAAGGGTCACGTACATGATAACCATTGTCTACATTATTACATCCACACACAAAAAGTCAAAGCAGGAACGATTCGGGCATCCATCACTAATTAAAGTGACATTAGCGCTCATTCTCATTGGCCGCGTGGTGCATGAACCCAAAGCCATCCTTTAATTGTTTCAGATGCCAACGATAAAATGCTTTTAATACACTTACGCTCATTAATGTAAATCATATTCCACTATGGATGTCCAATAATTAAAAAGAATATTTCAAAGCGTGTTCCTCTTTGAAAAGGTACTTCATTAGATAGAGATTCTTTCAGGGCGCACAGGTCTACAGAACTATTGATTTTTCCTTATTCTCCACGCTTGAAAATATTGTTAATGTTGACGTTGAATGTTCATCAATCTAGATTATCATGCTATTTAATATCTGCCCTGTTCCCCTGATCGTTTCTTATGCATTTGATTGGATTATGACTGAATGCGAGACGAGGGCCGAGCGCCGGATGAGACGAGGATTGGATGTGATTTCCTAAAGTCTTACAAAAGCGCCGCAAGGACATCAACTCCACGAGAAAACTTTCTTTCAAACTTTTCATTGGACGATACGTGACCCGCTTGATGATTTTGATTCACTGTGACCCAGAAACACACGGGGGTTGTGCTTTGGTTTGAAATGTAGGCCTGTGATTGGTTTCTCCCCGTTTGATCACGGATCTATATTCTCTTTAAACTTAGAGCCCCGGTGGCCTTGCCAAGACATACGGCTCCCCGCGGATGTCCGACACGATACAGCTTTATAGCGGCAAGCTACAATAAAATAAATCTTACAGTCATACATCAGTTCATTTCATGACTGATTTATCAGAACGTAGCAATTTTTTTCTTCCAAAACGAGACAACATTACCCATCCCCCATAACAATCAAATTAAATACAGTTTCATACCGGCACGCGGTCACCTGGGCCAATCCAACATCAATAGCCAAACCGCTGTCATTTAATCTAGTGCCATTTAGAAATTTGGAGGCCTGAGTTTCTTGGCTCGGCCGAAAGTTTAAACACGAACAGTCCGAGGTGTTTTCAGAGCACAAACAGTGGGCACGGATCCGTGACGTTTTAGCCAGAGCCCAGAGAAAGCCAGATCACCCTCGCGTCTCCGCTAAATCCCGAGTCCGGACGGCGTTCTGGGATTCTTTGTCTTTATGTAAAAGCCGATGCCTGGCGATGATGTGTTATGTAAAGTTGGCTGGGATAGATTTAAATGGCAGGATATCCTCCGTGCTGGCTTAGTCACAGCTCAGTGCATCAGCAGGCCTGAAGAGAAAGTCGGCACAGTGAGAACCGGCGCACGTCAATGGCCGCGGTGCCGCGACTTTCTCAGATCGCTGAAATTATGTCATGGGGTTATTTGCGTGATAATCATGACATGCAAAGGAAAGGTGTGGGGGGCGGCTTTGGGAATACAAATGCTCTTTTAGTTTATCTGGGCAATCAGCGTATCCAAACCGACCACTTAAAGAAGATCAAGTGCACTATTGGGAGGCTAAATCTCAAACATTCAGTCGTGCTTGGAAAATAAGAGCTGCGCTTTGAGAGCTCTGAGAGACGGCGAAGGATCATAGGATTACAGCAGACAAAATCAGACAATCACTCAATGCCGTAAGAAATATAACGCCAAAAACGTCTTCCAAACAACAGGAACAACCCTCATGTTGTTTCATATCCAGTTCCGAGGAAGACGAAATCTTTTTTTTTGTTCATGCAGTAAAAATAAACAGAGACCGGTGGTGGGGTGGTCTGACATGACCAGAAAGTTTATACAGTCATTCATTCGGGTGTATAAACGGCTAAAGGTCACAAAACGTTCAAAGAGCTCTACAGAAATTCAGATTGATGAGATTTGGTTCGTCTCATCATCGTCTGTAATGAGTGCTCGACAGATGAGCATCTCATTCAGAACAGAGAGATCTTTCAGTCCTTTACTGCATGAGGACGGATGCTCTTCAGGCAGGAATCAATGTCTGTTCCAGATGTTTTCAGCATAAGAACAGGAATGAAATTAGATCATTCACATTAAGTCGAATGTAACTAAAAGAGCTTAACATCCAGTCTCATTACAGATGGATTTAATGAGCTTGTAAACAGATGGACACAAGAGAGGCATTCAGAGCCTTTGTGTGCGATTCAAGTCCACTTGGACAGAATTAAACGCTGAAATATGGTTATGTTTTACTTTGTGAGCGGTTTGTGTGTGCTGCAGAGATTCTGATCTGCTGTCCAGCTGGACACAAACAACAGATAAACAACACACAACACGCCGCTTATCACATGATTCTCAGATTAATGTTCACCTGTCGTCTGTCTGCATGTGATGTGATCTCTGAGGACAACATTCAGTCCTTTAAAAATAAGAATGAAAAGACCTTCCTCAGTTAGACACTGCACATCTCAACCTTCTAAACCTGAAGGAACTGGATTCATTGTGCTGAATAAAATCAATCTGTAAAGAGCTCATTATGAGGGTGAGATGCCAAACCCTCGCTGAGTCTTCAAGACGTCACTTGAGAGCCCATCTGTAACAATGTTAAAGACAATGACTCCAGCCTTTATTTGTAAAGAAATCACAGCTCAAAGGAGACTTCAAAAGGTTAAACTTTTTTATTTAAATACTGTATGAATGCAAGACTACAGAATTCGGCTTAGATAAAGAAAACCAATGACTGAGATATGGCAAATTAAATACAAAAAAAGTTAAATCAAAGGGACAGAAAAGGAGAAAGAAACCGAAAGAAAAAAGGAGAAAAAGAAAGAAAAACAATAAAGAAAGAGAGAGAGAGAGACATAATGTACATAACATTATATTATTATATCCCTTTATTCTGCTACTTAAATGTATATTTTGCTTTGTTAAAACTAAACTCTATTTCTGTTTTTATATATTTACATATATTATAAACCACTTTAAGTTGCACTACATACATCACACTTAATTTTATTTTATTACTATAATTATCTTTATTTTTGTTTGTTTACATACTTTTACATTCGTATTGCCACACTGGGCTGCGTAAAAAAAGTATATTTTGTCATGCCCATAAAACACACTTAAATTGAATTTGAGAGAGAGAGAGAAGGAAGGAAGGAAGGAAGGAAGGAAGGAAGGAAGGAAGGAAGGAAGGAAGGAAAGAAGGGAGAAGAATGAAAGCGAGAAAGAAAGAAAGATGAAAGGAAAGAAGGAAAGAAGAAAGAAGGAAGGAAGGATGAAAGGAAGGAAGGAAATAAAGAAGGGAGAAGAATGAAAGAAAGAAAGAAAGAAAGATGAAAGGAAGGATGAAAGGAAAGAAGGAAGGACGGCAAGAAAGAAGGGAAACGAATGAAAGAAAGAAAGAAAGAAAGAAAGAAAG
>NC_079898.1:26769155-26812232 GCF_024868665.1 Triplophysa rosa | reverse complement strand
TGTGTGTGTGTGTGTGCGTGCGTGCGTGCGTGCGCGTGTGTCTGTGTGTGTGTGTGTGTGTGTGCGTGCGTGCGTACGTGTGTGTCTGTGAGTGTCTGTGAGTGTCTGTGTGTGCGTGCGTGCGTGCGTGCGTGCGTGCGTGTGTTGCAGGTGCTTTCCTAAACAATGCAGGAGCGAGAGAATAAAGCGATTGGATAAGAAGATGAGGGAAGACTTCAGGACACACGGGCCGCGCCAAGACCATTATGGGTATTGAACATATCCCACAATGCACCAAAAGATGCCAACAGAACGCAGCGCGCTGTCTTCATCGCAGGAATGTCTGCAGGACGTCCTGACGCAAGTAATATGATGAAATGCAGCTTATTCAAACGGCCATCGTTCATGTGGATTTCACCTCTCACCCACTTAAACGAACACACGCGGAACCTTCAGAACAACAAAACAACACCTGTGGCACCTCAAGCTTCTCATTTCAATCCACGCTTACTCGTTTCTATCCACATAGATGCTGTGATGTATGATTTGCACGCTATTTTATGAAATTGTGTCTACACAGCGTAACACATTTCATTGCACAATATATTTCCATTCATACTCTTTACAAATTCTACAGGGGGTCCACCAACCTACCGCTGAACCAATTTAACAATCTTCTTTTCCTTTCAAGAAATAGCCTGGATTACAGATAACGATTTCTCCCTGCCATGAACCGCAAGTACGTGACACATCCACACACAGACGGCCGGTTCTCTTACATCCCCGAATCACGAGCTGGGGAGGAGAAAAACAGACAGGCACTTTCGTCTCTTCAGAACGTGTGGATTAGTGTCTGATGGGTCCCCGAACATGTCTCGCCCCTCCTCCCCACAATGCACCTGTGCAGGGCCGTCCCGGAGGACCCGGCGCGCGCGGGGGGACATATATACACTTTAACTGCGAAAAGGTCAGGCGGGCCGAAGGAAGCAGGCAAACACGGAGGCTCTGCCGATGAATCACAGGAGATTTGGTGCATGGCAGCGAATGAGTAACCCAGCAAAGCCCATTATTTCCCTCCTTCTCCAGCAGGGCCTGGATTCATGCCGGCGCATGGCACCAGTTCATTAGGAGGAAATATCATTCCTCTGCCGTGGAGCTGACCGCGGACGTGACGAGCCCCCGGAGGCCCCGCGGACCCTGTTTAATTCCACATCGTCCGCTCCGGAGAGAGCCTTAATCTCCGTCTGTGTGATCAATACTATATCAGTGTAAATTAAAATGACAATCTCAAAGTAATTAAGCCTGTTAATGTTTGATTTAAATGTCATTATTTGCTCATGACAAGAGGGCGAGGCGGGCGACACTGCTCTTCAATGTGTGTGTGTGTGTTTTAACTCCAGCTAGATGCTTTAGTTGGGCGACCGATTGATGTTTTACAGATGAAGCCCCTTCTTAACACCTCACAGAATCTGATTTACATCAGCGAATCTGATCAAACCTGCCTGACCGTGTAACACATGTGTTGTTTGGAATGAGATCGTTTCAATAACTCAAGTGTTCATTTCACAATCAGCACAACTGAAAACAGACAGAAACGCAGCGAAAAGATAGAAAAGATAGAAAATGACATAAAAATGTAAAATATTCCAACAGTAAATAAGAATGTGAATATGTGACAGCTGATTTCTACTCAGAAAGTTAGAAAACCAAAGGCTAAGAAATGAAAAGATCAAATGTAATGCTAATAAAAAAAAGGGTGTGATCGTGTCTATAAAATTAGTTGTCTCTAAATCTTTTTCCCATATTCATAACTTAAAAGAGATATCAAACGTCACTCCCTCCTGAGACACACGTCACTTCCTCCTGAGACACTCGTCACTCCCTCCTGAGACGCACGTCACTTCCTCCTGAGACGCACGTCACTTCCTCCTGAGACGCACGTCACTTCCTCCTGAGACGCACGTCACTTCCTCCTGAGACGCACGTCACTTCCTGCTGAGACGCACGTCACTNTCCTCCTGAGACGCACGTCACTTCCTCCTGAGACGCACGTCACTTCCTCCTGAGACCACGTCACTTCCTCCTGAGACGCACGTCACTTCCTCCTGAGACGCACGTCACTCCTCCTGAGACGCACGTCACTTCCTCTGAGACGCACGTCACTTCCTCTGAGACGCACGTCACTTCCTCCTGAGACGCACGTCACTTCCTCCTGAGACCGCACGTCACTTCCTCTGAGACGCACGTCACTTCCTCCTGAGAAGCACGTCACTCCCTCCTGAACACGTCACTTTCCTCCTAGGACCACGTCACTTCCTCTGAGACAACACGCACTTCTGCTGAGACACACGTCACTCCCTCCTGAGGACGTCACCTTCCTCCTGAGACACACGTCAATCCTCTGAGACACACGTCACTCGAAATCACTTCCTGCCTGAAGCGCACGTCACTCTCCTCCTGTGAGACACACGTCACTCCCTCCTGAAGACCACTCACCTCCTCCTGGACACACGTCACTCCCTCCTGAGACACACGTCACTTCCTGCTGAGACACACGTGCACTCCCTGCACTCGTGCCACTCACTCCTTCCTGACACCACACGTCACTTCCTCCTGAGACGCACGTCACTTCCTCCTGAGACGCACGTCACTTCCTCCTGAGACGCACGTCACTTCCTCCTGAGACGCACGTCACTTCCTCCTGAGACGCACGTCACTTCCTCCTGAGACGCACGTCACTTCCTCCTGAGACGCACGTCACTTCCTCCTGAGACGCACGTCACTTCCTCCTGAGACGCACGTCACTTCCTCCTGAGACGCACGTCACTTCCTGCTGAGACGCACGTCACGCCGCCAACCACTCACGGCCGCCGGAAAACGCACGCCACGGCGCCGAAGCTCCCTGCCGCTCCCGTCCCCCCAGGGGGAGGGGAAGAGACCCAGAGAAGGGTAACCTTGTCCTTCAAGTCACTGTCCTACAAAAAGACCGACGCAGAAAGGATTAAGCAATGACGCCGCTACAGTAGACACGATCACCATGACCGATACCCAGGTACAACCGCGACTTCTTGCAAAGAGGAGATCAGCTCTACCAATAATTAGCTCAAGAAAAACGGACGCTGTCCAGACATGTTTTAGGCAGGAGAAAGTGAATATGTCAACGAACAGAACCATCCACCACCCCAATGACATGGTCAGCGTCGCACTTGGAAGTGTACCTTTCAACATTAATGTTTGTGCATGTCATAGATTTAGAGAAGAACCTACGTTGAGCGCTTACCAGGAAAGAGTCAGAAGCACCCCAGATGAGGCCATCTGCTATGTGAGATGATATACAAGCGCATGCGTTACGATTGCCCTAGGCAGTTGTAATATCCAAGTTCTTTCACGGCAAGTGACGACTGTTGCAACACAAGAAGGAGCCCGACCAAGGTAAACTCTGTCCGCCCCGCGTAGACGAAGGTGCCGATAATCCGTAACAGCATTACGTGCACCAGCAGGCTGTGCCGCTCATTCAGAAAAGAAATTGAGCAATGAGTATTAAATGCACTAACATTTGTGCGAGTGACCATGTTAGCTTCCAAAGTAGTACTGTACATGTTTACCACAGCAGATTGGACACACTTTCAAGTTCACTCTTTGTATCCTCATGTAACCCTTATGACTCATATTCTAAAAAAGTTGTAAAGTCATTGAAACTATGAAATAACACAACAATGGGAGAATTATGTAGTCACAAAAATGTCTGTAAGACATTTTAAAATGCTTTTTAAATATGTATTAAAGGACTTTTCATATGCTGGACACGCATTGGCGGTTTCTTTTACATTTTCAACTTTTAGTCCATTCTGCAAAGAACTTCATATATAGCCACAGTTTGAAAATTTGTGTTTAACACACATTTAAGAAAGTCTTTAAAGGTTGTGATCATCATAATTCGGTGCGTCCAAACTACCAGGATGTAGAAAGATAATGGAACTGAAATGAAGTTTATTGATATGACTGCTATGGTGAAGTGCTTTTAATTTTCAGAATAAACGAATTATACATAAGAAATGTTTGTGAAATTCCAAATACTCGTGCATGGTTCATATTATCAACACAATGTTTAGAATGCATTTCATTATTTAAATCTATTTATTATCATTTTTATATTTACTTCAATTCACATGTATTTGTATAGCGTGCATTTCCCACAATGCTGTCGTTTGCCCACCCCTTTACCTCCAATGACATTTTCCGGAAAGCAGTGCATCGTGTGCCCTGAAAGTCATTCAGCGGCCACCGGGTGGCAGCATTGCGTCATGCCGGCATCTTTCATTAACAACCTGAGACACACGTCACTTCCTGCTGAGACACACGTCACTTCCTGCTGAGACACACGTCACTTCCTCATCTGGTGGTGCTGGTGGCAGATAAAGGCTACTCAGCATGTTTTAAAGTGAAAAACACAGATGCTGTTTTAAAAGCGGGTGAGATGGTTTCACAGCTCCTGATGTGTCACATCTGTCTTTCTAATGTCAGTGTGAGCTGCATTTGCCCGCTAAGCTTTAAAGCAGAAACATTAACGATTGACATCGTTAAACAGCTCGTGACATCAGCAGATGGTGAAGAACAGCCGTCTGTCTCTGTGGGATGTGCTGAAGTGCTCACGGGCTCTTCATCAAACGCTCTAATGAGACCCAAACGCTTGGGCTTAATGAATTATTAAATGCCAGTCAATAAAGGATAAATAAGAACAACAAATGTGACCGTGGGGTATTTAATTAGCAGAGGAGCAGCGCTGCATCTCTGATGTTATGCTAATAGCTATTGAGATCAGATTCTTTCCCCAGAACGCCCGTGATCCATCAGGGAGCTGTTGATTCATGTCCGACTCATTAATAGTCCTTCAGCGTGGAGGCCGGAGGGCGTCAGACGGACTTCCAAATCAATGCTCACCATCAGATTCAATGCATCTAACAGTCAACTGCAGTGTGACGGCAACATCACGACTTGAGCATCGTATGGTGCCGTTTACCTGTGCAAAAAACAGCACGAGGCGGGGGGCGTTTCCATGGTGATGCTATGGTACGCTTGCTGAGGCGTTTTGTCTAACAAACTACAAAAATTAAAGATTAAGGGTAAATGTAGACGGGTTTCATAAAGAAATATCAAAACTCCAAGATACGAATCAAAAAAGCATCCAAATGTAGATAATTGAGAAATTCTAAATATAAAAGCATTATATTTGAAAAATAAAAATCTGAGTGGCTTTAACTTTCATTTCTTTTATGTTTTTCCCTACAATATTGAAATGGAACTGCTGTTTGCATAACTTAATTTTACACTGAGGATAGAAACACTTAAAGGGATACTTCACCCAAAAATGACTCGCCTTCGAGTTGTTCCAAATGTGTATAAATGTCTTTGTTCTGATGAACACAGAGAAAGATATTTGGAAGAATGCTTATAACCAGACAGATTTTGCATTGACTCCCATAGTAGGAAAAACTACAATAGTAGTCAAAAAAGCCCCGGAACTGTTTGCTGTCCTACATTCTTCAAAATATCTTCTTTTGTGATCAACAGAACAAATAAAAAAAGATAAAGTAATTTTTCCTACTATGGGAGTCAATGGGTGTTGAGATCTGTCAGGTTATAAGCATTCTTCCAAATATCTTTCTCTGTGTTCATCAGAACAAAGACATTTATATACATTTGGAACAACTCAAAGGAGAGTAAATGATGACAGAATTTTCATTTTTGGGTGAAGTATCCCTTTAAGATTTTTTTACATGCATTTGATGAGACTGAATGTCACGGTAATTCATAAGCCGAAATAAATTAACCTTAATGAAGACATGCATTCATATGACATGACCTTTCACCTGACACACACACACACACACACACACACACACACACACACACACACACACACACACACACACACACACACACACACAGCTAATGATGGGCTCCAGCATTAAGATGCTTTTAGCCGCATTAATAATACTGATGGAGTGTGTGTGTTTGTGTTCATGTCACACACAAACACACACATGCTCGGCGTGAGATGATGTCAAATGAAGGGTGAGCAAAGTCAGCCGGTTGTAATTAAAGACTGAAATCTTTTAGAGGGTGACGATGGGTTACTCTGTCCACAGGAACAGAAAATACAAGCTAATACAACACATGACAACACAACACATGTGACGAGGGACTCGTGAGAATCTCTCTCTCTCTCTCATGTTTTTTACACTTACTGTATGTCACACTTGATGTCGAAGAATCTTGAAATAAAAGACTAAGAAAAATCAAAACCATCTGTTCACACACAATCCTTGTTTTGATATTTTCTTCTCTAATGTAGAGACGCTGTAAGCGCATCAGATCTGTGAGTGTATTTGTGTGAGATTCGTGTTAATTCAAGGAAACCGAGGCAGGTCAGATTGGGTTTCCCTCTCCTCATTTTAATTCCCGTCGGCAGAGGAAGGACATCCATCAGGCCGTGGACAGAGGACACCTCCCGCCTGCTCACAAATGCACGGAGCTCGCAATAAAATTAACCTTGTGCCAATTGTTTTCCCACACGTTTGATGGGCTGCCGGCACTTCATCTGTTACCACGAGGATATAAAAGAAGTGGAAAACAGATGCGCATAAAATGATGAGCAATGAGTTTCTCACACGCGGAGTTAAACGTCTCGCTGCACGATGAGATATCAGTCCAGGGGCACTTCAACATCAAAACTGACATTATTATTCACGTACAATTACATCACAAACACTCAACCTGAATGTAAAACACAATTTCTGTTCCAGAGAGTAAAGCCGCCTCCTGAAGCATCAATGACACAAACTCAAGCTCTACACGTGAGCAAGTTTCTATTAGCTGTCGTTGCTTCAAACCAAGATTGAAAAAGCTCAAATATATGTTATGTTATAAATACGTTTAACCAGTCAGGAGCAGGATTTTTCCCATTGATTCGCAATGGATTCTGGGATTGAATTCTCTGTGAAGGGAGCATGCAGCATTGCTTTAGAATTTAGCAAAACCAATGTTTTCACAGATGCAGTTTCTTAGATTTTGGAACAGAGCTGAAACATACAAACACTCTGTATTTGCAAGAGGGCATGATGGGAAACGAGTGGTGTTGTGAGGGAGAGGCCGAGAGAGAGGGGAGGGGTAAAATCCTTCAGTCTGTGTTTATTTGCTCTCAACACCACCTAAGCGATCAATATTTTTAATTTGGGGCCAAGTTATTATTTTTCACATCACTGTGCTGGAGAGCAAAGTAAAGTGGCTCATATTTTAGCACTAAAAAGATCGATATGACAGCTTCACCTTCACTCTGGCCCTTACACACACACACACACACACACACACACACACACACACACGGGACCGGGGGGTGCCGGGGGGCCGCACACACACACACACACACACACACACACACACACACACAGGTGATTTACTCACCCCTTACATTCAGCTGAATCTACTGAAACCAAACACACACACACACACACACACACACACACTCGCTGCGTCAGTTTAGCTGCAGGATCATGTGTGCCCGTCACAAACACGATAAGTGCGTGTCACATACGTGTTGTTGTTGGTGTGAGGGCACAGGAGAGCCTCCAGACCTCTGGCAGGTGCACCGGCTCATCTATGTAATCCATTAACTGCGTATATATTTCACCGCACATTTTTCCAGCACCTCGCGACCGCTCCCCCTCATAATTCACATCTGATGGCAGATTCATCGATTGTCGCTCAGCACACATCTACACATCCCTGTGTGTGTGTGTGTGTGTGTGTGTGCGTGTGTGTGTGTGTGTGTGTGTGTTTTGAGTGATGGTGTGTGAGAATTATGACTCTACTAACGTCCGGACCATTCAAACAGCTTTGGGCTGTTGTGTGGCTCACAACACTATATAGAAATAGGAGGCCGGGGATTTAGTTTGCAATATTTTAAGCTGGTTATGTTCAGGGTCTCAGCGCTAGAGAAAAGACTGGAGGAGGAATTAAAGTGTGATTCATCACCAAAACATCCATCAGATTATAGACCAACGTGCTATAGAATAAACACACTGAATGTGAGAATGGTTTTCCATGAACTAAAATCACTTTAAATGTAAAAGAGCCACAAATCTCAATGATATTCCGCAACGAGACGCGTGATTGCAGGAAATCACTCATAGATCAGCACAAATGATGCAGGAGATGTGAAGCACCAAACTCTTTTCATGCTTGACTTTACACATACACACACACACACACACAGATCTCGGTGTCTGTATCTACTCTGAGTGAGTGTTCATGGGCAGCGGCGGTCTGACTAAAGCACATGACACTTCTAATGCTGCCCGACGGGACACAACAGAGCAATGTTATCAGCCTTCAGCCGGAGATATCATCACACAGAGAGAGAGAGAGAGAGAGAGAGAGATGAGCGTGTGTGTGAGATATAAAACACATCACCTGATGTCGCTCAAACACGCGTGTACATTCATCACCAGCAGTAACACGGCCTGTTTTCTGAGAGCAGACCTGAGGCAGGTTTTTAACAGCCCTCAGTGAATGAAACAGGACCGATACTCTAATATTATCATGTGTCTCTGATGGATTTAGGCTCCAATTAAAAATTAGTGTCACAGCAGTAAGTTATTGTGTGTTGCCAGACGAGGGCAAGTTAGCTTTACCACACTGTGACAAGCACACACACACACGTGCATTGGTAATAAGGGGCGGATATTAGTGCACATCATTACCCATGAGCCTCTGGGCCCTGGGGCAGAGCGGCATGATAAATATTAATGGTCTGGAACTGGTGAACTGAGGGGGGGGCTGTATGATCAGCGATGCTTCCTCTAATTGACATTTTACCTCCTGTATACTTTACAAGAGCCATAAAACAACCACCGCTGTCACTCAAAATCCTGAACACAGACCTACAGAACGATTCATCTCACGGAGACAAAGATTCATTACAACGAATCGCTTCGGTACAACTGAATCACTCACACAATCATTCAGATGTGTTCGAGCGTCTGCTAGTGCGTCTGGGTAATTGTTGTGGGTTCCCTCAACATCCTCCTCAATTCCTCTGAACAAACACATCACACATCTCTCCGCATAAGCACACCACATGTGTAAACTAATATTCTGCGTTTTTCACAAGAGAAGCAAACAAATCTCACGTCACGAGAATATCGACAGGTCGAGCGGACAACAAACAGTTACAGGAGAAAAACAAACGCGGGCGGCGTGCAGGTAAATGACACGCGTGATGTCTGAGCAGACTATTAAGAGATTTATTGACTGTCGCAGACACTCCAAACGTTGTCATCGCCGAGATGCTCTTTATTAAACAAAACTCTGATGTGCATCTTGAATGCAAGATTTAAACACGTCTGTCAAAAGTACAAATGTAAATGGAGACATCTGTCGTAATAACTTTTATAAGTCTCAAACAAACATGATCTTTGATTAATGCACATTTAAATAGTTAGACGTGTCACGAATCATTTTCGATGTGTTAATCAATATATTATTTAAAAAGCACATACATGTATATTAACCAATGATCTCTGAGATTTCTGTTGTGATGACCAGTGATTTCTGCTCATCTATTTCTCTGGACTTTTATCACTGAGCCTCTGCTTCCACCTGGTGGCCACTGCAGGTAACTGCTGCTATCCTGAAATTAAATTCTGAAGATCAACCAGAACCGAGTAAACTCAGAGATTATAAATTCAATGCACAACATATCCAGTCCAAGAGAATGATCAAGACAAAGTTGTGTGCAAATGATACATTTCAGAGGCTGCTCTGAAGAAGACGAAAGATCAAGACATTTTGACGATTTAAAAATGTTTGGTCACGAAATAATTCCAGCACATCAACGTGTTCAGTGTTTTGGTCAGTTTACCACAATTGTAAAACGGCAAAAATCCAGAGTGAGCAGGTGTGTCCAATCCTTCACAAGATACATCACATGGACAAAAGTAGTGAGACGATGTATGTTAAAATGACTAAAGCTGCTCAGTAGACGCCCCGTGTGGTCACTGAAGTGAACGGACAGCGGTGCAGACAGAAAATCTCTGTGGAGTTTGGTCAGCACCAGATTTTGAATGACAGAAGATGTGATGTGACTTACCGTGAACTGCTCCTGTGACTTGTAGTTCTTGTCGAGATACACACGAGCTCTGCTGAAGTCTCTCATGGCATCACTGGACAGAAGTTCTCTGACACAAGAACAAAACACAAATTTATCACGCATGTAAAGATTGACCATGCAAATACCGTGGTATCTCCTGGAGTACTGTCGTGGTTTGTTTTGTACAGTAATAATGACCCACTGACTGTACAATCACATGTCTGAATTACATAACATCACAATTTAAACTCATTTTACAGACGGACATTTAATTTGATATGGAAATAATGTACATGATATGACCTGAAGCTCTTGTATGACCCAGAAACAGATCCTTGTGAGCATCAGATAGTGTCTGACATGATTGAACGGTGAACGCTGATTGGATGGATTTCATCACACCTGAATGAGCCAATGAGCAGGCAGGAGGATATTAAGACTTACTTGATGAAACTGTCCACGTGCATCATGGACGCTTCATAATTCTTCCCACCAACTTCCTGACAGTGAAGAGCCACGAAGTGCGGACTGTGTGTTTTAACTGTCTGCAAAACAAGAGGAGAGCGACATCAAGAGTGAATATTTAAAAGCGTATCAAGTGGATCTGCACTTCACAACGTCAAACCAGGTTACAGTCATACCCAATCAAAAACACAAACAGTCATAAAACGTATAGCAGAACAAGATCCAGAAAACGTGAAGACACAAACTGACAGAAATAAAGAGAGAGAGACTCCTGACAGTTAAACTCTGCTCATGTTTTCACAAGTACGGTCACGCGGAGATCAGGCTGTTTAAGGTGTCGACCCGTAAGTGAAAATCCATATGCCGGTGAATTACAGCGCTCGCAGGCTCTGGCGGGTCAAGGCTCAGGCTGCGGGGCCGAGTATACATCACTGTCAGATGGGATTTGTGAGGCCCGTGGGGCAGTAAGGTCCAGGACAGAGCCGGCTTCTGGGCCCACAGCACTCCACTGTGGCATTATTGCGTCTAAAAGCCAAATCAAATCAAAGTAAATGTAGAGCAATAACACTATGGATTTTCCATCAGACTGATGGCCTTGTGCTCCAACAGCACATGATTAGTGAACCTCTCAACGTCCAGCCGTCAGGTCACGCAACCCCACTCACTGTGTTTAGAGATGCTTTTCTCCTCACACCTAACGTGTGTGTGTGACATGAGCGAGTGACGTAAGGCTAAGTATGTGTGTGTCTTAATGAAGGGCGTGTAGATGAGTTGAGCATTGTGTGTGTGTGTGTGTGTGTTCATGTTTGTATATCCCGGTGGGGACGTAAACCTGAATGCACACCAACACATGGGGACTCGTGTCACCGTGGGGACCAAAATTGAGGTCCTCATGGGCACAAAAGCTTATAAATTGTACAGAACAATATTTTTTTTAAATCTAAAAATGCAAAAAGTGTTCTATGATCTTTAGGTTTAGGGATAGGGTTAGGGATAGGGGATAGAATATACAGTTTGTACAGTACAGTATACAAACTGTATATAAATCGTCAGTGACTTCTAATCCTGTATATCAGCATAGCAGTGATGAATTTATGAACTACTTCACATATAAAATCCAAGATATTAGAGAAAAAATTATAACAATGCAATCAGAAGTGAAACCCGCTGAACAAACTAACTACAGCGCCCTTAAGGAGAAAATGCAATTATTTTATACCGTAGATCAAGATGAGCTGTCTAAAATTATTAGATCATCTAAATCAACAACATGCATACTAGACCCTATACCTACAAATCTACTGAAAGAGATGCTCCCAGAAATTATAGATCCTCTTCTTGGTATTATTAACTCATCTCTGACATTAGGACATGTGCCTAAAGCATATAAGGTGGCTGTTATAAGGCCCCTTGTCAAAAAACCCCAACTCGACCCTAGAGAACTAAGGAACTACAGGCCTATATCGAATCTACCTTTCATATCTAAAGTTCTGGAAAAAGTAGTTTCAACTCAATTATGCTCCTTCCTCCAAAGGAATGACATCAATGAAGAATTCCAGTCTGGATTTAGAGCATGTCACAGTACAGAGACTGCTTTGATCAGAGTTACAAATGATCTGCTATTGGCGTCTGACCGAGGTTGTATCTCGTTATTGGTGCTGCTAGACCTTAGTGCTGCATTCGATACCATTGACCACAGCACACTCCTACATAGACTCGAAAATTATGTCGGCATTAAGGGAATAGCTTTGAAATGGTTTAAATCTTATTTATCCGACCGTTTTCAATTTGTAGCAATAAACAATGAGGTGTCACGCAAATCGCAAGTCCAGTACGGTGTACCACAGGGCTCAGTCTTAGGGCCTCTGCTCTTCGCATTATACATGCTACCTCTAGGAGATATAATAAAGCGACACGGAGTTAGCTTTCACTGTTATGCTGATGATACTCAACTTTATATTTCCTCGAAGCCTCATGAAACACAGCAGTTCCATCGAATAATGGAATGCATAGTCGATATAAAAAACTGGATGAGTAACAACTTTTTATTACTGAACTCGGACAAAACGGAAGTGTTACTTATTGGACCGAAAACTGCTATAAGTAACAACCAAGAATACTGTTTAACTATTGACGGATGTTCCATAAAACCCTCGTCGTCAGCAAAGAATCTTGGCGTTCTATTCGATAGTAATCTGTCATTTGAGAGCCACGTCGCCAACACCTGTAAAATTGCGTTTTTCCATTTTAAGAATATATCTAAACTACGTCATATGCTGTCAATCTCAGATGCAGAGAAGTTAATTCATGCATTCATGACATCAAGACTAGACTACTGTAATGCACTGTTAGGTGGTTGCCCTGCAGGCTTATTACAAAAACTCCAATTGGTCCAAAACGCGGCAGCTCGAGTTCTTACACGTACAAAAAAGTATGAACATATTAGCCCGGTTCTGTCAACCTTGCACTGGTTACCTATAAAGCATCGCGTTAACTTTAAAATCTTGCTTATTACCTATAAAGCCTTACATGGTTTAGCTCCTCAGTACTTGAATGAACTCCTTTTGTATTACAGTCCTTCACGTGCATTACGCTCTCAGGCGTCCTGTCAGTTGGTAATACCTAGAATTTCAAAATCAAGTGCAGGTGGTAGATCCTTTTCCTATCTAGCGCCTAAACTTTGGAATAGTCTTCCCTGCACTGTCCGGGAGGCAGACACACTCTGTCAGTTTAAATCTAGACTAAAGACGCATCTTTTTAATCTTGCATACACTACTCTTCCATAATATAAATCTTCAGAGGGTTTAGGCTGCATTAGTTAGATCAACCGGAACCAAAAACACAACTGATGTACTTGTTGCATCAAAGAGTACAGAACAGTACTCTACTCTCAGCCAGTCTTGTCTCATTGTTCCAAGGTTACCACAGCGAGCAGGATGCAGTTCATGGCCTGACCTGATGGTAGAGCGGAGAATGGGAAGTGGGGACCTGACAAGAGCTGAGATGATAGAGCTGGATAAAGAAGGACGCGGTCTCTTGACATGTCTTCACCACAAAATTTCAAATGCTATTAGATTATTAATGATAATCTTAAACTATAATTTATTTTATTATTAAGTTTATTTATTTTATTTAGCCTTGTTGTGCAAGCTCTCTGGAGCTTGTGCAGAGGCAGCAGCTTTTGCCAGAGGGGAACTGGAATCCCCTGGTTGGGCCTGGGTTCTCCTGAGGTTTTTTTTCTCGATTAGAGTTTTGGGTTCCTCGCCACCGTTTGCATACTGTTTTTGCACTATCTGCCTGACCGGGGGGGCTGCTTTAGAATCTTAAAGTTTTACTTAATTAATATTGCATATAGGAATTTATTATCTGTTATATTTGACCTGTGCTTCTCTCTCCTTTATCCTAAATGTGTGCTCTCACTGAGCGTGTGTGTGTGTGCGTACTTGTCTGTGTACGTACGTGTGTGTGTGTGTGTGTGTGTGTGTGTGTGTGTGTGTGTGTGTCTCTGTGTCTGTGTGTGTTGGTGCGTGTGCGTGTTGTGTGTGTGGAGTGTTTTGTGTGTGGGTGTGTCTGTCTTCTGTGTTTTCAACCTTTTCTTGTTTTTGCAGGTACAACTTTGATTGTTTTGCTTGTAGTCAATGTGTCTCATGTACAGCTGCTTTGTAACAATGAAAATTGTAAAAGCGCTATATAAATAAAGTTGAGTTGAGTTGAGTTGAGTTATACAACTCATTACGCCTATGGACTGTCCCCACAGAGATAATAAACCAGACATGTGTGTGTGTGTGTGTGTGTGTGTGTGTGTGTGTGTGTGTGTGTGTAGCATTAAGTGTAGACAGTCTAGTGTGCTGTTGCGTTGAACACAATAACTAAACACAAGCGTCACGGTTCTTTTTCACTGTTATATAAAGCTGCTATTAATAACAGGACAGTCTGCATGTCTGCACCTCCTCACAATGAGACACTAATATCACTACTGACTTACATCATCCTTTACACTGTTCTCAAATCTAAACAAATTCACATGCAAACACAAACAAGAACAAAACATCAAGCCACTAAATCCTGCCTAAACAGGCCGACAAACCCATCCTTATAAAACACAACAAACAACATGAGTAACAGTAAATAAAGGTTTATTCATTACTGGAGCTTAAATACACGAACAGATCAGCACAAAATGTTTAATATAAAGTGTTATTCTGGTGAGAAACACAATATAAACAAGAATGGCATGAACAAATATATTTACTTATTTGTTTTGAACATAAGTGTCATACTGTTTTGTATATTTTAAATTGTACTGTAGTCACAGAGAAGCTCTTTACAACTGTGACAATATTTGGTTTACCAACTACATTCCACTATTTCACAGTCTGACATGAGGAAATCCCCACTGAGAGATGATGTAAATATATATCAAGGAAATGATAACTTCTAAACTATGAGTCACGTGATACGTGGATGTCAAACAATCCTGTGACAGGACATGAACTCCATCTCTGAAATAATCATATAAGGCCGCATTTACACTGCAGTTCTTGATGCTCAATTCCGTTTTTGTGACTATATCCGCTTACATCTTCTTTTAAAAGTGACACATATCCGATATCTGCATTTACACTGCACATGGCGAAACAACCCGAGGTAGACGTACTGACCAAAAAAAAATAAGTAAAAACCTCATTCGCCACCGCCGCTTATTTAATAGCCTTTTCATACAGAGATCTGGGGAATGAACGCATAATGTGTCCCAGGATTTGTCCCCCAGTGCGCCACACACATAAAGACACGTGATAATGTACTGTCATGTCATGTCATGTGCAGATGTTTTAATCGTGAATGTAGGGCTGTCAAGATGTGACGGAATTTCCCTGGCTGTGTTTTTAGGTGGCTCAATAGTGCGGTTTGCTTTTATTGCCGCTTTCCTTTTATATTTAGCCAAATAGGGCTAAATAAGCTATATTGTTTGGGTTATTATTATGTAGCATATTTTGTTGTTTTTTATTTTACTTAAATATTTATTGGTAAATGCAGAACAATGACAATAAGAACGAACAGAATGAAAGGTTCTAAGAGAAGGATTAAGCTCAGCCAGTTTAGGAAGATAAATATGAACTGTCGAATGAAATTTTACAGAGCCTTAATACAAATGATAACGGAGTCTTAAAGTAAAATGAGCTGGTATTTTTGCAACTGCAATATAAAAGGCACAGGATATTACAGCAGCGCATTTTTCATTTATATGACGCACTTAAAAATGTAAGGGATAATGTACAGGCGATAATGTAAAGATATAGTCCCAAGCGGCTATTAACTTTCCTAAGAAACTATGTAGTACAACAATTTTTAAGCGCTACATATGAAACACATGTAATAAATCATATATATATATATTATATATTATAGTAAGTATTAAATTGCACATTTCCATTAATTGTGCATTCTGACATTGCTCTTACCAGTGCGTAACTGGGGAGTTATTTGTTTCGTCCAAATCTATCCACTGCTGAAACGTTTTGTTTTTACCATACATGTTGAAATTAATGCTGAAATCTTCCATTGCAAATCGCGGTTGTCTAGTGTTTTAGTCACAAGATGGCGCCAGACGGTAACCTTTGTTGGAGCGGAGGGATATTAAACATACAAGTGGTACCGGTCATGTGTTATTAGTTTTGAGCGGTTGTTATTTGAAAAGAACAACCCTTGGAATGTCGCGACTGGCCAATCAGAATCAAGCATTCAAATGAGCCGTGTAATAATGTTTTTTAAAGTCTGAGAAAGTTTTTTATCATTTAGATTTTTTGGAACAAGCTCGCGCAGACCGAACGAAAAACCGCTTAATAAAGCAGACTGCATTTAATATTACAAAGACAATATAGACACTTAGGTCGGTGTATCATCATAATGTTCATGTTGTTTATAATGTTTTTGTTGAGGAATAAATCAGTAAATGCTCGGTCAAGTGAAGCCTGTGAAAAGTAAAGCGGGTGTCTGCCCGAGCTTCTCCGTTGCGTGGAACAGATCATTGTTTTAAAGGCCGCTGAGCCATCAAGTTTATTAAAGCGATTTGTATTTTTGTGATGATAATTTTTGATATTCTGATGAATTTTTATTTTTATTCATTTCAAACTTTAAAACTGCATTTAAGCAGACAGCGCTATTCTCTCGTCTCGTCTAGTTCATTCATGCATGATTAAGCTAAATAGAGCCTTCCAATAGCTTTTTTAGTTTTCGAATAATCGACAAACTCGCTTAGCTCTTGTTTCCTGGCAATTGTATAAAAATTCCCGGGATCATCGCTCTGTTTGAAAGGAATTAATGATGTACAACACAATGACGGGTGGATATCCGATCTGTCTGCTTACATGGCCGACGCAACGGCACGTATCCGATTCATATCAGATTTATTTCCACATATGATTGAGGCCTGAAACCGATCTGAAAATATCGGAATCCATGTGCATTTTTCCTGCTTACATGGTCATGGGTCATATCCGATCTGTGCCACATTGGAGGAAAAAAAATCGGAATTGGGTCACTTGATACATGCGGTGTAAGTGCGGCCCAAGTGTTTTTGAGCTTCTGAATCGTCGTCCACACATACAAACATTTCAGTTGTTTAAACAGCATGTGGAAATGAAGTTATGTGAAGTATTAAACTGTTTATAGCATCTGAAAGTGAATCACCCCCTACAGAACACATACACAGATTCTCTAGCAGTGAGATCTTCTTAAAGACATCTGAATACTTTACTGATAAACTCAAAATCATTTCTCTGCAGCTTCAGAACAACAGCTGACACACTGTAAATGCATCAAACAAGAAATATCTGTAATTCTTCTCTCTATATAGCTCACTCCTCTCTCTCTTTCTCTATAATATAATGAGAGGTACACTCCACAGAAGTATACTGAAGAACCAGAGCGTCTTCTGTTTTGTGTCTCACTCAGAAATCACACCACAGATCTTGTTTGACTTTAAATGTAATAATGTCAAAATGCGTGTGTGCGGGGGTCAAAGGTCAGATGTAATAAACATTATCATTAAATTAGTTTAAAACCATGGTGTCCATGAGAGAGCCTCACTGATATATCTTCTGAGACTTGTGTGTTTGAGAGAGAGATTGTTGTTTCGATTTTTACAACTTTTAATACAATTTATCTTTCAACAATTACACATCACATAAATACAGATCCAATTCCCCCCAAAAAAGTAAAAAACATTGTGCAAAGTAAAGTTCATTGTCAACAACAGAACACAGAGCCTCCCTTTGACAACATATATCTTCAAAAATTTACAGACAATAAGTTAAACAAGTTATTATAAAGATGATAGACGGACGGACGGACAGACAGATAGATGGAGTTATTATAGTAATAATAATAATAAAGGAACAGCCTTGACTTTACTAAGGCACCAAAAACTGACACCACATTACAATCAAAATTCTTTAAAATTGTATCTTTTCTGCTCATTTAAATAGCAATTTAGCCCAGTATAAAATTAAATAAGTTGACATTCCCTCTGTCGTGTTCGTGTATACTTAAAGCCAAAAATAAAAAAAGAGAGACAGAGAGAGAGTGCAGAATAAAGCAGATTTCCATGACGTCATTACAGGAACTCTTGGCAGAAGTTTTCAGGCCTCCCCAATCACACTAACACACACCAAACTGCCCTGTTACCATTTCTGATCTGCTACTGTGACCTCTTCACTTTGTCATTACATTATACGTACAGTAAAATTGACAAAACACACTGTAAAAATACGTGGATCTCCCGTATAAAGCTTTGTTTGCCTTTTCTTCCAGTGGAGCATTTGTGAGGTCTGGTACTGATGTTGGATGAGAAGATCTGGCTCACTTTCTCAGTTTTTTGTTCATCCCAAAGATGTTTGATGGAGTCAATGTGAGGGCTCTGTTCAGGCCAGTCGTGTACACATCAAACTCATCTAAACATCTCTTTATGGATCTTGTTTTGTGAACTAGGGTTCAGTCATGCTCAGTGGCGTTTCTATGCTCTTTTTAGGTGGGCTTTAGCCACCCTAAATCACAAGCTTAGCCCCCCTAAAAAATGTGATTAATTTGTCCAGGAAATCGAGATCGCTGCGTTATTTAGCGTGTTCACCAGTCTACATCTGCAGCACAGAGTGAACATCACAAGCAAAGGAAAAGGTGTGTGCATTAACATGACATCTGCATCTTTGCAATTCTTTGTTATAAATGCCGTTTACATAATATGATGAGGGAGCGATACAAGACACTTTCCCATCCGCTGCAAAAAGTTTTGTCTGCGTTCACCCCTCGTCACACTGTTATCTAGTTGTTTACCTCCAGCAAAATGACAGCACTTCACACCAATGACGGCATACTCTAGAAAAGGATCATGATGATATTTTAGCGCATAGAAATGTGTAAGTAATGTTGAAGTGCGGTTTTATTTTTCTGAACCGCTAGTTATAGAGAGTTGGCGGCAGTTTGAGAGCCCCAGAAAGACGGCGGGCAGATAGAGTAAGTTCAGACTGATGCGGCTGTGTTATTCATTGCTCGGAGTTCCCAGTGAACAGAAGTGTTGATTTAAAACATATTGTGGATGTGACAGATGAACACGCAGTCATGCACAGGAGTGACAGCGCTCGTGCTAATCAGAATGAATGGCAGGCAAAAAACATTATTATATGGATTTTTAATTTTGTTGTCACTTTGAATTATAAATTGATCGATTAATGCGATATTAATTTTAATAACAATAACTTGTGTTTATTCTGCATACTCTTTATCTATTTATTTTAGTAATGTATGCAGTGTGGCTATATATGGGAGGCTGAGCCCCCCCCCCCCCCCTATATTGAAAACCTAGAAGAATCGCCCCTGGTCATGCTGAAAAAGTAAAGGGCTTTCTTCAACCTGTTGGAAGTGTGGCACTGTCCAAAACATCTCTGAAAAACAGCTCCATATCATTATCCCTCCTCCAGAAAACATTATAGATGGCAGAATGCAGTCAAACAGGCATCTGCCAAACTCAAACTTGCTCATCGGACATCATCAAACAGAGAAACAGGTGATGTGAGACTTCCATGCAACAGCTCGGCCATTAAAATTCATTCTATGAAGTTCCCACCATGACCATATGTTTTTTTTTGGTAAATGCAGCAGACTAAGCCTGTGTTCACACTTGACTTCTTTTTTTGAAGCTGCTAGCGTCTGTTTTACATTATAATCCTATGGAGTAAACCGTATTTCCAAAAAAGTCCTGAGCGCTTTTTTTAAACGCCAGCGTCTTTTTCTGCAGCTCAGAGCGTCTTGAAAAAAGTTAAACTTTTATGAAAAATAAACCCTACGTCAAGCACCTTTTCCACAGCTAACCAATGACAGAGACCTGTCGTTTCCATAACAACATGTGACGAACGTGATTGGTCGAGAAGGCGCAAGCTCGAAAAAATAAAATTGCGCCGAAACACCAGTTGGAGCATAGTTTTGTATAAATGTGAGTTTAATTTTCACTTTCAATAACTTCTGATTGCATTTCTAGCGAGAAATTAGTATTGTAGTCTTTAAATATGTGACTGTCAACATTTTCTTGTCAAAAAAGAAGTTAAGTGTGAACACGGCCTTAATGACTAGGGGCTTGATTCTATGCTTCTATGTGTCATAAGAACTCCTGATTTTAATAATTAAGAGGAACACTTTTGCCTATATTTGGTCAAATATACATGTATATACTGTATAAATACATTTAATGTCACACACAGGGTAGGAAAGCAGAAGACACACAAGGTGCGATTCATTTTCTCACCCACAAATGAACATCTTTAACATGCTGATTAGTTTGAGGTAAATTTGTGTTGTGTTTTTAAAGGTAAATATCTGGAGTGGACAAAATGCAAATGCTAAGGATTTGATTTGTAAATCTCGTGTTCTGATTATAAACAGCTATTAAGACTTAAACAGAACTAAAATCAAACGTGATGATTCTCCTAAACCTGCTGAACGTCCTGCAGTCAAAGTTCATAAAGATGACTAAAAACACAATATTCAAATCAAGTTCACCTATAAACACAAGAAGATCTGAAACTGTTCTTTTAAACGAGTGCGACATAAATGGACAAACAAACCTTCAGCTCTATCTGCATTCACGTTAGAAAGCAAACAATCACTTATTTAAACTCCATCCACCTGCCGGTTACCATCACACATCAGAATTAACTTCAGTAAAAGGCCTTCGAGTACCTCGCAGTCATGGAAACAACAACTAAATCAATTTCTGAAATGCAAGTACTGTAAACAGTCACAAATAAACACACAGTAGGTGTGTAGGTAAGGGGAAAAGAGGACACAATCTCTCCTTGCGATTTCATTTGTCAGTCAAAAAATGATCAGGTAAATATTTTGTACCTCAGGTAAATCTGTGTTTGTGAAGGTTAAGGATCCAGTCCTGAAGCTACAGGATGCAAAACTGGATTTGGTTTGTAAATCTGTCTTCCATGAGCTCATCTTCAACTTTTCACACTTTACTTTGACAGTCAGAGTCAGATGTGATGTTACTGTGCGTACAGTATTTACTTTAGTTTATACGGTTACACGTGTGACTTCAGCAGCTCTGAACACACCTGAAATCTACATCTAAAGCACAAACACTGTATGACCGACGGACACCAAACATTCACCCGTGACCTGAAGAGGTGTTCTTATGTTCTCCGGAAAAGAGGAGGATGATATGAGTCAGAACTAACTCTGTTTAAACCAAACTCTTTCACCTCCAAAGATCTGTTCATATGGTATATATAAGCTTATAGAAACTGCCATATCACACACACATACAGTACTCTCACACATCTGAACACCGCTGTAGAAACAAACACTCATTTATATGCATCATGACTGGACAGCAGTGACGTCTATGACACGTCTTCACTTAATAGTGAAATAAATGTGTATCTGTGATTTGGTCCAGTACAAGACTCAAAGGAGTTTTTGGGACGTATTGAGTCTTGTTTCATTTTTTTTAGCCAGGTAAGATTTGAATGCACATTATGAAGTGTAATCTTGAGGTGATATCAGAGGGACATCATCATTTAAAGGGGTCATATGACACGGCTAAAAGGAATATTATGGTTTGTTTTAGATGTAATGTAATGTGTAAACATGATTTAAGGTTGATAAACGCTGTATTTTCCACACACCGTGCATGTTTGTATCTCCTCTTTGCTCCGCCTCTCTGAAACGCGCAGATTCTTTACAAAGCTCATGGCTCTGAAAAGCGAGGTGTGCTGTGATTGGCCAGTTCACCAGTGTGTAGTGATTGGTGGAATACTGCAAGCGTGTGAGGGAAATGTGACGCCTCTTACCATATTTGGAACATCAGGTTCCTCTTCAATTGTACTGACAGGTACGCCCACCTTACTTGAGTCTACATTTGGGCGGTCTTAGTCAAATCAGACCACCAACTGACGTAGATTTGTGGGGGTGTGGCTACACGAGGCGTTTCAGGCAGGTCTGGTGAGCATTCGCTTTTAGATTCGCCACACTTTCATTTGTGCAATTATACGTGTCTAATACATGCATGAGCAACTTATAACACACCAAAGACACAGAAAAACACGTATTTCCGCCATATGACCCCTTTAAGAGATAATGTCTCTGGACAAAAGACAAAACACGCTTTGAAACTGGAAAACAAATAAAGTGATTAACGTCAATCTAATGTTTTCTGTTGGCAGACATGAGAATATCAGAGAGTTTATTACCTGGCAAAACTCCTGTAACCACGGCTTCTGTAGGTTCTCCGGCTGAAAGAGAAAATAATAACATAAGTTCAATAATACATTCACTCATGACTCGTACAAAACAGGTACAGTGGCACTATGATGATACAAAACCATTACCATATTAATAGAAAACTAAGGGTGGTTTCACGTTTAGTTGGATTACAAAAAGTACTCATGATAGCTGGACACTTTACTGACCAATCAGAACTTTGGACTTCCACAAGAAATAAAATAAACACTTCAGCACAACACAGATTTACTGCATACATGTTCTCTTTTAAGTGTTTCATCGTGCCCTGATTTTTCCCCAAATATTCTTTGCAATCATGAGAAATAAACAGTTTTTAGGAAAACTTCAGGTCACTATGAGGTTCATGCGACGCTCACAGACCAGTCGCTGCAGATTTGACCTTCACTAGCGCTGTGGTGAATCTAGGGGGCGACGTCAGTCAAGGCTTAAGTAGGACTGACCTCCTCTAGAGGAAGCGCACCGCAGCGTTCCTCCCTCGCCTTATTAAAAGTTAATTTGCGCTTCATTAGAGACTGATGAAAATATCAGCATGTGTCCGCCAGGAGCCCCTGCAGTCCGAACCCGCGTCACATCTCTGGCCTAGTTTAAAGCCGCTCCTGGGATTTGGCGAGCGTTCAGATTTAGCCGAACATATTTCAGGAGCGTCGTGAGAACGGCTTTAAAAGGAAACTGAAGTGAACTGCACTACAAACATCAAGAACGGGTATTTCAGCAGAAAATGACAGACACACTAAACTGTCAAACACAATTTTACTGTGTATTGTTTCCTTTTCATTGTAAGTGTGATCAGAAACCTAGAAATTAAACATCCACCACAAACTCATGAAAGGCACAATTCACAGAAATGATCATCTCTCTCGTCATTTATTTGCCCTCCCGCATGATGCTCGAAACCTGATTTTCTTTCCTTTGTGGGACACTTTCCTTTGTTAGTGACGCACAGCCTCAGTAACTATTTATTTTAAAAACTGTTTATATTCTGCAAAAGTTTGCTCTTGTGCTTTACAGAGTCATTTTTAATGAAATAATCTGATCTAATACATAAACAATTGACAAAACCAATAAGGTTATCATGTCATCTTCCTGCGGTACGTGTTCAAAAACAAAAGATAAAAAACAATCGAAAATACAAGCCAGGTCTGTCTATGCATGACTATAATGAGGAGATAAAATACAAGAGATAAAAGACTGAAGAGAGACAAGAAGGACAGCAGATAACACACATCGGGTTTGTTCATGATCTGGACACACTCAAATCAACTCAACTCAACTTTATTTATATAGCGCTTTTACAATTTTCATTGTTACAAAGCAGCTGTACATGAGACACATTGACTACAAGCAAAACAATCAAAGTTGTACCTGCAAAAACAAGAAAAGGTTGAAAACACAGAAGACAGACACACCCACACACAGAACACTCCACACACACAACACGCACCAACACACACAGACACAGAGACACACACACACACGGATGCGCACGCACGCACACACACACACACACACACACACACACAACACACACACACACACGTACGTACACAGACAAGTACGCACACACACACACGCTCAGTGAGAGCACACAATTAGGATAAAGGAGAGAGAAGCACAGGTCAAATATAACAGATAATAAATTCCTATATGCAATATTAATTAAGTAAAACTTTAAGATTCTAAAGCAGCCCCCCCGGTCAGGCAGATAGTGCAAAAACAGTATGCAAACGGTGGCGAGGAACCCAAAACTCTAATCGAGAAAAAAAACCTCAGGAGAACCCAGGCCCAACCAGGGGATTCCAGTTCCCCTCTGGCAAAAGCTGCTGCCTCTGCACAAGCTCCAGAGAACTTGCACAACAAGGCTAAATAAAATAAATAAACTTAATAATAAAATAAATTATAGTTTAAGATTATCATTAATAATCTAATAGCATTTGAAATTTTGTGGTGAAGACATGTCAAGAGACCGCGTCCTTCTTTATCCAGCTCTATCATCTCAGCTCTTGTCAGGTCCCCACTTCCCATTCTCCGCTCTACCATCAGGTCAGGCCATGAACTGCATCCTGCTCGCTGTGGTAACCTTGGAACAATGAGACAAGACTGGCTGAGAGTAGAGTACTGTTCTGTACTCTTTGATGCAACAAGTACATCAGTTGTGTTTTTGGTTCCGGTTGATCTAACTAATGCAGCCTAAACCCTCTGAAGATTTATATTATGGAAGAGTAGTGTATGCAAGATTAAAAAGATGCGTCTTTAGTCTAGATTTAAACTGACAGAGTGTGTCTGCCTCCCGGACAGTGCAGGGAAGACTATTCCAAAGTTTAGGCGCTAGATAGGAAAAGGATCTACCACCTGCACTTGATTTTGAAATTCTAGGTATTACCAACTGACAGGACGCCTGAGAGCGTAATGCACGTGAAGGACTGTAATACAAAAGGAGTTCATTCAAGTACTGAGGAGCTAAACCATGTAAGGCTTTATAGGTAATAAGCAAGATTTTAAAGTTAACGCGATGCTTTATAGGTAACCAGTGCAAGGTTGACAGAACCGGGCTAATATGTTCATACTTTTTTGTACGTGTAAGAACTCGAGCTGCCGCGTTTTGGACCAATTGGAGTTTTTGTAATAAGCCTGCAGGGCAACCACCTAACAGTGCATTACAGTAATCTAGTCTTGATGTCATGAATGCATGAATTAACTTCTCTGCATCTGAGATTGACAGCATATGACGTAGTTTAGATATATTCTTAAGATGGAAAAACGCAATTTTACAGGTGTTGGCGACGTGGCTCTCAAATGACAGATTACTATCGAATAGAACGCCAAGATTCTTTGCTGACGACGAGGGTTTTATGGAACATCCGTCAATAGTTAAACAGTATTCTTGGTTGTTACTTATAGCAGTTTTCGGTCCAATAAGTAACACTTCCGTTTTGTCCGAGTTCAGTAATAAAAAGTTGTTACTCATCCAGTTTTTTATATCGACTATGCATTCCATTATTCGATGGAACTGCTGTGTTTCATGAGGCTTCGAGGAAATATAAAGTTGAGTATCATCAGCATAACAGTGAAAGCTAACTCAGTGTCGCTTTATTATAGCTCCTAGAGGTAGCATGTATAATGCGAAGAGCAGAGGCCCTAAGACTGAGCCCTGTGGTACACCGTACTGGACTTGCGATTTGCGTGACACCTCATTGTTTATTGCTACAAATTGAAAACGGTCGGATAAATAAGATTTAAACCATTTCAAAGCTACACTGACCTTGTGACCTCAGGGTCATTGTGCTCAGGGTCAGCCTGTGATAAGAGCCGTTTCTTCAAGAGAACACACATCACAGACAGCATGTGACTCTGACAAAATAAAAATCAGGAACCAGAATCTAGAAACAATCACAGACTAGGATGGGCTGAATGTCTGGGCCCTAGCAACCACTGAACTGCTTAGCAACGCCCTAGAAAGCACATAAAACCACCAAAACGGAGCTGCAACCGTGTGTCTCTACTCACAGCTCAAATGATGTGTGTGTGTGTGTGTGTGTGTGTGTGTGTGTGTGTGTGTGTGTGTGTGTGTGTGTGTGTGTGTGTGTGTGTGTGTGTGTGTGTGCGTGCGTGATTAAATACAGTGACCAGATACACACACACCACCTGCACACTGTTGCCTGGATACCAGCGACGGCAACAGCCTTGAAGGAACACTCGTAAACACACACACAGAGAGAGAGAAAGGCAGTCTGTGCGCCCTAAATTGCCTACTTCCATACTAAATAGCAGGCGAAAATGAGTATGAGAGTCATGAGTAGTATGTCCGAAACCTCAGTATGCACAAAACAGTAGGTGAGAAATACCCGGATGGTCTACAACTGCTTCCGTCGAGATTTGTGAGTGTGCATCAGATGGACACTTCGTTGCCTTGGAATGATAAGGTTTCATATGCGTTCTGAATAGTTTTGAGGTATTGAGCATTAAAGTTTTTGCATTTCATAAAGCAAAAATGATATGAGGAACAAATCTCTTTCATATGTGAAAAAGACAGAGACCCTTAATGTATTCTAAATGTACAATATTAACATTTTCTGAAATTTGTAAATGGGGATTTTTGGAACAGGTCAAACGCAGATAGAACCTTCTGATTATGAAAAATCACTTTCGGCTTAGAATTATAAGGTTCTATCTCCAAAACATTCATTAAAGCAATTATATGATCAATTTTCAATCTAATCGGGGTATAATAATGTGTCAAATTTACATGGTTTTTATGACACTTATTTTATATTTTAGACGCAAAAATAAACTCCTCAACAAAACCTAAAAAATACTGTATTAATAAAACAGTGAACCTTGTGGTTTCTTTTAAACATTGTTTTGTGCTGCACTGTTTCCTCACATATTCCCCACTGTCACTGAGGAGTCCGGTCACATGACAAAGAAAGCTGATCCTGATTGGTCCTCTTGTGTGCATTCAATTGGCTCGCAGATACAACCTTATAGCACCAAATAATAATTCGACTTTGTAGATAGAACCTTTTTGTTTTCTGTAAAAAAGTCCCAAAATTTACACATTTAAAAAAAAACATGGCATAATGTAAATAAGAATATGTGAATAACTCAATTTTAAACAAAATGTCAGATAGAACCTTATAATTCTAAGGCGACGACTTCCCTTTCCCATGATGACCTGGGAGCTGAGCGACGGTCAAATTTCAAACTTAAATCAAATAAAAATAGCGGAAAACTTCACAGCGGGTGTCCGTTTTTTAACGGGTCATACGGGACAAATGACAATAAAACATTTATTCATACTACCCCCACACATACTATATAGAACACACTGTTTAAAGGGGTGCTGCAACGGTGTGTCATGCATATGACTTCTTTAGAATGTTAAACGTGTTGTCTTCTCATGCTTAACATGGTCAACTTGTCAAAAAACCAGTTGGGCGTATGGCGTAGTATTTCTGTGCTCGATACACTCCCCCAGCGATCGTACAGGTTTCAGAAAGTTTTTTCCAACATATAAAACTGTTTCGTAACAATTTTTCTTAGTCTCTTATTGGACAATTCTCCCGGAAAAGCACGGAGAGCAGGAGAAGGAGCATGCGCAGACGTCACTTTCACTTGTGTGCAGGAGAGAGAGCGAGCGAGAGAGCAGTTCAGGTGTTTGTTTGTTCACTGCATTTGGGTGATGAATGTTATATAAACGGTGATATAACGCTGAATTTGGAGATGGTTTGAAACTGATATATGGAACCGTCCCAGCGCTTAAAGATGCCGGACATGAACCGCATGCGGTGAGTGAAACTGATGTCTGTGTTTTGTTGGCAATGGGTGCGCACGTGCTTTAGTTCATTTAGTTATGCAATACTATTGCTGTGTTCATTACAATCAGATCCAGTTTAGTTTGGCATCAGATTAAGTTGTAAACTTTAAACGGTAAAGACATCGACACCAGCTGTTACGACGACCGTTTTTTTCTGAGCCAGACCTGCCTTCACACTGCTTCACACACCTCCACATGTGTACAGAACAGAAACATTATCATATACTCTTATATTAAAGGAGTGGAAGATGAATGGAAAAGTAAATAATTTCACATCTTCATGAGAGGCAGCGATGCATTACAGCAAACACTGGGGAACTCCGGCGTAAAACACAAACTCAAATCTCATTTCCATCTAGCAGATGCTCGTGGTGAGCAGGTCTGACGGGGTTTCCTTAAACAAACATCAAACATCCCAGTGAATGATGTTTAATGCAAAATAATCAATTTGCACATTCTATATTTCTCGAATTACATTGGGACTAAACAGAATACAAATCAAAGAATTTCAAAGTAATAACATGACTCTCATTTGATGAACTTCTATGGTCTTTTCCAGATCTTTTTCCAGATGTATTACTCGTAACACATCTGAGGAGTCACTACCGGATTATCAGACGTCATTCACAACTTGTGTACACACACACACACACAATCTGTGGCACGGTGGAATATGTCAGGTAGTTTTCTGAGAACTAGTTTCCACACAGAAACAGGTTTTTATCAGATGAACATTTCCTTATACTTGATAATACCATTACATAGTTTTCTAAAGGTTTCCTTAAGTAGATTTTCACGTCTACAGAAGAACAGATGAGGCTTTACAGTACAACACTACTGACAGACATGACATCAGATCCGGCTGTGAACTAAAACACTGTCCAAACACAACTCACGTAAAGGTCCACAGAAACACAAACAGTCAATATTCAGCGGTGAAATGGAACATACGGACACACAAACTGCAGCGCGACCAGTTTCTCTCTCATAGTGGGACACTACAGTGAACTTCTGTCCAGCCGTGTACATATCAGACATGAAGAATCGCTCACACTTCTGATGCCCACCATCCTGACCAGCCTCAAAAAACACTGAGTGAAGACGTGCCGAAGAAAGAAGCTTACAACAAGGACGGACTACACCAGTGTCATTATACTGAAGACAGAAGAAAGAAAACCAGGGCGACAAACCTTTACAATGGAAAGCTGCTCTACTTTAAATACCTCATGAAGAGTGTGTAAGAGAAAATCCAACATTCTTCAGATGGAGAATTAAAGCTCAGAGAGAGGATTTATACAATGGCACTAGGAATATTATTAAGTAATAGTCTCATCGCAAATATCTGACATAATCGCAATTATTGTAAATCCTTAGAAAACAAGGGTGATCTGCAGCATTTTACATCCACCGTCCTCGATCTGCACTCACTGTTACGTTCAAAGACCATTTCTCCATCACTTGAGTTGTATCAGATTCGTAATTTTTGTGTTTCTGAGGTTTATTAAAGTGATTCCAGATTTGCTGCATCTACACAACAAGACGACATCATCCTCATATCTCAGTTTTCTCTGTTAATTTCACTCTATGGGGAATGTGACTAGTTATTTACAGAATTTTCACTTTTCTTAATGTTTCTTTTATTTATTGAATAAATTAATTGTAATCAATCGTTATAATTGTCAAAGCCTTTAAACAGACAATTAATCATCATAATCGCAATTATTTAATAGACGATTAATCGTCATCGTGACAGCCCTAAATGGCCCAAAATAAAATCACACTGCACATCATCTGGTGACACTGACTCTAATGACACGCATCTAATAAAAGCCTACAATTACTTAATCACGCCTGTTCAGTCTCTTCACCAAGACACCGATTCAAACAGGCGTGTATTTCTGAAAATGAAAGAATAACGCACAATTCACATCTAGGCTTGTGCCGGTGTTCGGTAATAAGGTACACCACGGTAGTAAAAATCCACGTTAGTGTTACCGCGGGCACTTCAAATCACCGTGAAGAAGAATGTCCCTTATTTTTGTACAGTTACAGTTGTTGTAATAATGACACTGACAGGTAATTATTTATAGTGTATAGTGACGGGTCAGTAAAATGACCATTTAAATATCAAGCCATGAATATTATGTTACATTTGTATTTGACTATGTATGTTGAATACACTATTGTACAGCAAAAGTGAGTACAAGTAAAGTGGGCAGCTTAATCATCACTATCACGTGTTCATCCTTTACTAAAATCTAGTATGGAATCAAAGATATATTTATCATATTTCATTAAACACCTGACAATCTATCAGTAAGCTTTACTTTCCATTTATTTATTATTATTGGTTGATATTTGAAAAAGTTATTAAACTTGTTGTTGACACTATAACACTGAAGTTTTCAACCTATTTTTGTAATGCATTTAATCACCGTCATAATACCGTAATAAAATCTTCATCAATTACCGCAACATAAAAATGTATCACCGGCACAAGCCTATTCACACCTCAATGGAAAGTGCCTGTAAACAGTAACAAAGCATGGAGACGTCACACCCAGAGAGAGGACTGACTCTCTGCTTCCTTCGCCGTCTCAGAGAAGATGATCTCCACACTTGAAACGTGCAAAACTTCATATTCTCAAAACGCCTCAAAACTTCATATTCTTGTGTGAACTGTGATGTGTTTTGTACACTTCAAGGTTAGATGAATTAAAATTAAGTGCTGTTCTTCTTCTCTAAATCTCCGTAAGTAAAGTGTGTGATTGGTGTCTCATTATTGAAAGCTTCCGTATGACTGACTGGTCGACTCCAGTCTGTTTTGAGAATATGAAGTTTTGCACGTTTCAAGTGTGGAGATCATCTTCTCTGAGACGGTGAAGGAAGCAGAGAGTCAGTCCTCTCTCTGGGTGTGACGTCGCCATGCTTTGTTACTGTTTCCTGTTTACAGCTGCTCTTTCCATTGAGATGTGAATTGTGCGTTATTCTTTCATTTTCAGAAATACACGCCTGTTTGAATCGGTGTCTTGGTGAAGAGACTGAACAGGCGTGATTAAGTAATTGTAGGCTTTTATTAGATGCGTGTCATTAGAGTCAGTGTCACCAGATGATGTGCAGTGTGATTTTATTTTGGGCCATTTAGGGCTGTCACGATGACGATTAATCGTCTATTAAATAATTGCGATTATGATGATTAATTGTCTGTTTAAAGGCTTTGACAATTATAACGATTGATTACAATTAATTTATTCAATAAATAAAAGAAACATTAAGAAAAGTGAAAATTCTGTAAATAACTAGTCACATTCCCCATAGAGTGAAATTAACAGAGAAAACTGAGATATGAGGATGATGTCGTCGTCTTGTGTAGATGCAGCAAATCTGGAATCACTTTAATAAACCTCAGAAACACAAAAATAACGAATCTGATACAACTCAAGTGATGGAGAAATGTTATTTGAACGTAACAGTGAGTGCAGATCGAGGACGGTGGATGTAAAATGCTGCAGATCACCCTTGTTTTCTAAGGATTCAGGATTCAGCTTTCCTGTAGCTCAGGGGTTAGAGCATGGTGCTAGGGATTGCACATACTCAGAAACAAATGTACAGTATAATGCAATGTAAGTCCCTTTGGATAAAAGCGTCTGCCAAATGTGTAAATGTAAATGTAAAAGAAACCAGCAGATTGTTAAAAAGGTACAGCCTATAGAATTCACCAAATTAACATTTCACAACGGGTTGTACGTACATAAGTGTGTATGAGAAGAATCTTGAATGGTCAGGTTTGCTCACAGCAGATGAGATGAAGGCCAAAAGTAAATGTTTCTACTGTTGGATTTGTTTTCATTTTAGATTACATCTTGCCTCTTGATGCTGACGAGAATTGTGGTTCACAAACCCTCGCTATTTCAAACAACTCATTTATATCAGCTAGCAGAAGACGGACATCTATTGTCATACACCGTATCAAGATGCCATGTCGAAGGAAAAAGAAGAGACCCGGTCACAGAGACTCGTGAACTCTAATCCATATTTTAAATGCAGTAATGTTTCCTGTGTGAACAGCCCCAAACATCTCACTAAACTCATCCTGACCCGTGCCTACTCTCCGTGTTCTCTCCCTTCCCGTCTGAACTCCTCGGATACAGTCAGATCTTCCGCTCTCTCTCTTATCTCCTGACTCCCCGGCACACAGCTTCCTGTTTGCGTTGAAGGCGGACAAACACAAAACACATTTCACAGACCATCAAGTTTTCAAATTCAGCCTGAGAGGATTTTCCTGGAGTTTTCCTGTTCCACACAAAGCGAGAGAGAGATGGAGGAGAAGTTAAGCTCGGTCAACAACAGCATTAGTGACAATATTGATTCATCACAGAAATTCAACTCCTTTGTAAAAACAAACAATAACGTTGTTTACAGTAGTGTGTTTTAAATACACATTTCTTCAAAGACAAACATCCAGAAGCTCAGATATCCTACAGCAAAAACACATTTACACATCTCAAATAACACACTGAAATACAGCTCATATTTGTGTTAGTGCAGGACTCTCTAAGTGTTTAAACCAAAACCCTAAAGGTCTAAAAGACACAAATGTTGACATCTAAAAGCCACACAAACGAATCAATAAATGATCGAATGAAGCACTTAAAGCTAATCTGAGCTCAAGTAGTTCCTCTTCCGGCCCTCATTATCTCGGATCAATACTGAAGATCTTAAAGATCCTTTAACACACCAACATCCTCCTGCGGATCACACCACATCCAAAACCAGAAGAAACCCAGCCCATGATAAAAGCCAAACCACAACACAAGTCACTAAATCTAACACAACCTCCTCCAGATGTATCATAAGATCAACAGATCAAGAGGACAAAAGTAGAGTCCGCATGACGTAATTTTCTTCATCAGGAGGGGCCGCGGTCGTCCAGACGCAACGCGTACAACAGCGCGTGCGTGAAAAATGTTGAATCGGCAGAGTCAACTCGGTGACGTACTGCGCATGTGTCGAACTTGTCCATCCGCGCTTATCCACGGTTGAGTATGCTCAAGAAGCTGTGCGGACGCATTTGTGCGCGAGATGGACATGGATGCGGAAAGTTAACTATACCCAGGCCTTTAGTTTTCTATACATTTAACTATACTGTAGTATCATTACTGTGAAATTAAATGAATCATACTGCCATAGACAAGGTTTATGGTCATGCCACCCAACCTCCAGCTTTGGTCTGGATAACATCGCTGACTTAAACACACACTCTATTAATGGTTGTTAGTGTCTTGATTTAATATCCTCAAATGTCTGTAAAACTAACCATTCTGTTAGTTCTGTTTTGAAAATTCCAAATAAAATCGAACAAATGAAGGTGTGAGGAAGCATCTCTTCACATGTGACCTCACAATTAGGGTTGAAACGATTCCTCGAGTAATTAGAGTAATTCGAATTTTTATTTTTTATTGCCTCGATGCCTCATTTAATTCATTTAACTACAGTACACACGGAGCGCTGCGTTTCCCCACGGACCGTTATTACTGACGCACAGCCCGCTAAACTCTATTCTTGTTACAGGGCTCTCAAGTCTCACACATTCACCACGAGACACACGCATTTTAATCTGTTCACACGCTCACACGTGTTTCTCATGCTGATAAATAACTGAGAGGTTATTGAAATGGTGAACTGCTATTTTACTGTTTTAGTCTATTTTGCGAGTGAAACTTGTTTTCTGGCTGCATTGAGTCCATCAAACTAGATGCGGACTAGTGGATGCCGAATCCTGTTATTTACACACGTCATCTGTCTGTTCTGCGTGTCTGAGTGAATGAACTGCACAGTTTAACGTGCTACACGCGTGATGCTCGTGAATTTGTCTGCGTCTGCGCTTTATGAGGACATGAACACATGAACTTCATCTCCAGAGTTGCTCTGAGAGTTTATTTCAGAACATTTTACTGAGTGAAGCTAACACGCTAAAAAATAAGCATCTTCCGATGACCTGCCAAAATAAAAGTCTGGTTAACTCGGTATTTTTATGTGGACAAATATATTTCTATTTAATAGTAAAAGAAGAAACTAAACTAATTTAGATAAACTAAATGCATCATGCATAAGCTGAAGTTAGTTGTTTACCTTTGAAATTATTCTTTCTATTTTTATTAATGTTTCTTATTTATACATTTGTATTAGGCCTATATTGCATTTTGAATGTAATATGGCAATGGAATGTACTAAATGGGTTTAGTTTACACAGATATGAATGTATGCAATTTCAGCAATAAATATATTAATTTTTCTAAAAAGGAAACAAATTAGTTTAGACCTGTCTTATTTTCTCTTGTATATTTAGTAATGCTCTTTAATAAAGAAAAAGTACTTATTATCCGAATACCCGATTAATCGATGGAAAAATCAGTAGAATACTCGATTACTAAAATAATCGATAGCTCCAGCCCTACTCACAATGATGACCTGCGGACCTGTGTGAACACATCAACGATAAATAACATTAACAATAATGTTTAATGTTCTGTGTTAGCAGTGTGACCTCTCCAGGCTTTAGTCTGAAACACAGCAGATCTGGGGGAAGATTTCATACATCTAGACCTAATTATACACAACCTATATACAGTATGGGCAATTCCAGCATTATGGATGTGACATACAGACGCTCAGAGAATGTATTTGTTATCAATATACTGAAGCATTTGTTTATATTTTTCTAAACCCTTTTTAATAAAGTTTAAATGTCAGAAAAATATCAGTGTATGCACAAGTTTTCTATTTCAAAAAGGGAAGTAAACATGTGTTATGGATGCGACAAAAAATGGACACGGTTATTGGGACACGACAAACTTTGTAGGATTTATGTGAATGAAAATGCACAAACCTAACGCAATTATACCCACCAAATAAAGAAGAGATGCCTCTTCATCGAACATAAAAGTTACTTTTAGGGGTGTGCGAGATATATCGTGTGCAATGATATTGTTAATCTTGTTTTAACTATGTGCGAAATCATATTATCGAGTGCGTCACACGTTTTGTAAGCTCCACTAAAAACAGCACTCTGTGTTCACAAATACTTTAGTCAAGCACTGCGCATGCACATTCACACCATTTAAAAGCAGACACAGCGCGATCGGCTAAAATGCTAATCGCGCTGTGTCTGCTCTTAAATGGTGTGGGGCGCAGAGGTACAGTGCACAGCGTCAGGTGAAATGATGTTACTCGAGGAGTTAGTGTTTTCCTGACGAATTTACAAAGTAAAAATCCATATAGACGTCATTTCAAAGCCGCAATGCAGAGCTCTGATGTGGAAACAATGAGGCTTAAATCCGAATGAGAGCATGGGTGAACTTTGTTTAAAAACAGTTCCAAAGAAAAACACTGGGGAACTCCTCCGTAAAACACAAAGAGCAATTCAACTTAATCTAAAGCATAAGAATCGCACACACGTTTGCTTTTGGTAGGCTACTGTTTCATTCCAGTGTGCTTCTTGTATGCTGAGCAGTTCACCGTACAGCTGTTATGTCAGGTGTTGTGTTTCTACTTGAATGATTCCATTTAAAGACCATTTCCTAAAGCAGTGGTTCTCAAACTGGGGGCCCCAAGATGGATCCATGGGGGCCACAGATTTTGTGACATTTTATGAAATATGGAAATTTATCTTCAATTTATGCAATCAAACATCAGAACAATAAGACCACCAACCAAAATAATTGATGTTCCAGGATTGTAGAACTGATCGTGTTTTTGGTTTAATTAAAATTCTAAGTTATTATAAGTCTTTATTTGGGGGGCGGCAAAGCGATGCACAGTATAAAAAGGGGGCCTTACAACGAAAAAGTTTGAGAACCACTGCCTTAAAGGGATAGTTTACTCAAAATATCATAATTTCGGTTCATTCAAATATTATTTATTCTAACATCGTTTATTTACCCTTATGTTGTTGAAAACCTGCATATGACTCTCCTGTGAAACACAAAAGAAGATATTTTGAGATATGTCTCTCAATGGTTTTGAGTCAATACAATGGAAGTCAGTGAGGTTCAGTGTTGTTTGGTTAACACCGTTCTTAAATATCTTCTTTTAAGTTCTTTGACATGAGAATGAGTGAATGATGACGGCATTTGATGAGAAAATCTTTCTTATTCTCTATTAATAATATCAACAATGAATATCCTGATAACATGCAAGTTGGCGGTAGTACAACATAAGACTATAGGATGCAAAATATCACCTGCTTATTGTTATCTAGAAATAAGCCAATATGGCAATTTTTTGCCAATATCGCACACCCCCAGTTACTTTATTTAAATTTTTGATGTGCCCATTTATGAGGAATATGTAGCGTTATGGATGTGACAATCCTGAAAATGGCCCTAACAGTACCAGACTATGAAAAATCGTGCACTAAAAATAAAGCAAATGCTTTAAAAACTTGAAAAGACCCCTCACATGGGTATTCAAACCACCGAATGTTAATATCTGTGCTGTAGTAAAATCCTTTGGTAAAAAACTTTTTTTTCATAGTAAGTTTGACATTTTCAATGAATTGCAATACATATACTTCACTTTGACACAATATGCACATTTACAAAAACAATTTGAAGTTACTATGGGGGAAACACCTCCTTTAAAAGACTTTAAACATAGCAGACGAGTTTTCTTTAATATTTCAATGGTTTGTTGTTTTTTTACTTGACCGCCACACATCACATTATCTTTTCATTGAACAAAAGCAGAGATGAATGGATGAATGGCAGACAGAGGAATGAATGAGGAATGAATGGCAGACAGATTTTCATTAAACTACTGCTTTAAACAAACAGAAAGAGTTTCACTGTTAAAATGTTTAGAATTCAGAAACACCCCCTGTTTCCTAGTCTCATACAGTATACGATGCTTTATAAATAAATGGGTCAAATAAAGGCAACATAAGCTCTGTGAATCTTTTATCAGAAAGTAAATCGCAAGTGATTCTGTTCTGATCTCACATCATTAGAGAGGGTAAAAGTCAGCCTGCTCCAGGCTTTTAATATGAACAATGTAGGTGTAAGAGAGTAAATATAAAACAGTGTGATCATTTTTAACATGCGAGGTAAAATAAAGTCAACACAAGAGCACCCGCAATCAACCATGTGTTTCTATACAACACATCAGGAATCTACATGTACCGTTTTTATTTATTAAGCACAGTAAAGGCAGACAGGAGGATAGGAGATGAGAGAGGAGGTGTGGGATCGGGACATGACCCGGGTCAGACCTGATCCCGGGTCCCCCTGAGCCAACAGCTCATTTGCCTATGTCTGGAATATGCGCTTCATCTCGGACTACATTCACCCTAAACTTCAGAATGAATTCAAAAGTCAAGGGTATCACTTTTGTAAATGCAAGTTGTCTCCGCACAAAATGTTAATAAATATATTTTGAAAAAAAGTCAAGCGTGTTTATTCTACAGCACGACCAAAAACAACATCAAAATATTTTAAAACTTCCCGAGAGAACAGCGAGTGAAGTTTGCACACACAAATCTCCCGGCCACGATGCAGGGCTGCTGCCGAAGGGATGCTCTAGCTGGATGCTCACAGACAAAAGAGCCCACCGCCCCCATCTGTAATCTTTCTGATATTCATACTGAACACATCCTGACTGAACACTGGACTGGTCAGTTGTTATGAGAAGACAGCGTCTGGTCTCTCTAGATGTGGCTCTCATCTCTCGTTCAGTGCGAGGTTAAGAGATTGTGTGTTCAATCCCTCTTAAATTAAGAGTCAGATCGCCTAGAAAAATAAAACCGTCTAAAACATCACAGCTCTTCTCACAAATAGTGCAGAAGTTACACATACTGATGTTTATCAGACATCACTGTACAAATAATGAATGTTTCCATGTCAGCGTAACTTTTGTATCTTTACACATAGGTCAGTATATATGGTGGATTGATACACTGTAACTGGAGGACATCAAACAGGAAATCCACTCTCAACGAGAGGCATTATGGGTAGAGTGATATTTAACTCCTATATCCACCAACACCTGTAAAATTGAGTTTTTCCATTTTAAGAATACATCTAAACTACGTCATATGCTGTCAATGTCAGATGCAGAGAAGTTAATTCATGCATTCATGACATCAAGACTAGATTACTGTAATGCACTGTTAGGTGGTTGCCCTGCAGGCTTATTACAAAAACTCCAATTGGTCCAAAACGCGGCAGCTCGAGTTCTTACACGTACAAACAAGTATGAACATATTAGCCCGGTTCTGTCAACCTTGCACTGGTTACCTATAAAGCATCGCGTTAACTTTAAAATCTTGCTTATTACCTATAAAGCCTTACATGGTTTAGCTCCTCAGTACTTGAATGAACTCCTTTTGTATTACAGTCCTTCACGTGCATTACGCTCTCAGGCGTCCTGTCAGTTGGTAATACCTAGAATTTCAAAATCAAGTGCAGGTGGTAGATCCTTTTCCTATCTAGCGCCTAAACTTTGGAATAGTCTTCCCTGCACTGTCCGGGAGGCAGACACACTCTGTCAGTTTAAATCTAGACTAAAGACGCATCTTTTTAATCTTGCATACACTACTCTTCCATAATATAAATCTTCAGAGGGTTTAGGCTGCATTAGTTAGATCAACCGGAACCAAAAACACAACTGATGTACTTGTTGCATCAAAGAGTACAGAACAGTACTCTACTCTCAGCCAGTCTTGTCTCATTGTTCCAAGGTTACCACAGCGAGCAGGATGCAGTTCATGGCCTGACCTGATGGTAGAGCGGAGAATGGGAAGTGGGGACCTGACAAGAGCTGAGATGATAGAGCTGGATAAAGAAGGACGCGGTCTCTTGACATGTCTTCACCACAAAACTTCAAATGCTATTAGATTATTAATGATAATCTTAAACTATAATTTATTTTATTATTAAGTTTATTTATTTTATTTAGCCTTGTTGTGCAAGTTCTCTGGAGCTTGTGCAGAGGCAGCAGCTTTTGCCAGAGGGGAACTGGAATCCCCTGGTTGGGCCTGGGTTCTCCTGAGGTTTTTTTTCTCGATTAGAGTTTTGGGTTCCTCGCCACCGTTTGCATACTGTTTTTGCACTATCTGCCTGACCGGGGGGGCTGCTTTAGAATCTTAAAGTTTTACTTAATTAATATTGCATATAGGAATTTATTATCTGTTATATTTGACCTGTGCTTCTCTCTCCTTTATCCTAAATGTGTGCTCTCACTGAGCGTGTGTGTGTGTGCGTACTTGTCTGTGTACGTACGTGTGTGTGTGTGTGTGTGTGTGTGTGTCTGTGTGTGTTGGTGCGTGTGCGTGTTGTGTGTGTGGAGTGTTTTGTGTGTGGGTGTGTCTGTCTTCTGTGTTTTCAACCTTTTCTTGTTTTTGCAGGTACAACTTTGATTGTTTTGCTTATAGTCAATATGTCTCATGTACAGCTGCTTTGTAACAATGAAAATTGTAAAAAGCGCTATATAAATAAAGTTGAGTTGAGTTGAGTTGAGTTGAATGACATCGAATAAAACGAGCCATGTCTCCTGTTTCTACATGTAAAACACAACACGCAGCATGCTCTGTCAACACTACTGATCTATTTCAGTCCTGCAGAAGATCGGTACGCCGCTGAGCGTTTCCTCCTACACATCAGACAGAAAGAGTCAACACACACTGGTGAGGAGATGACGGGATCACGACTGATGCAGACGATACCAATTTATCCCCACGGGCAGCGCATCTAATAAGCACACGAGCACGCTGCGTAACGTATCGGCTGACAAACTCCTGCACCATCACCATACATGGGCACCTGCCGCTGCCAACACGGAGCAATACTGATGTTTGTCCAAGAGATTTTTGTAATGATTCCACAGACTTCCCATGGATGAAAAAAGCCAGACACACACGCACACAGAGCCGATCACATCCTCTTTAAAAGAGTTGTACAGATGGTTTTTGAGTTGGTGGGAAAGGTTTAATACTTCCCACAGTTCTGATGCAGGTAATGCTGCTGAATCCCCAAAGACAGATATTCGTATGCCTGAAAGCTGATTGGCAGACACGGTGTTCCATCTTATGATGTTACATCTGTTTCACAGCTATTGTGTTTTATCACTGCACAGCGGTCACAGAGAAACACAATTAACTCTAGTTTACATGTCAGGAACAATATAAACTCAAATTCAAATCATGAGGTTAAAAGCAATGAGACAATTAAAGTTGTGCTATATAGTCAAAGCCACTGGATGGAAAGCCTGCAACCTTCAGTCAAAAAAGCGTAACGGCTAATGCTAACGCCTTGGCTTCAGCGGAACGCAGGAAAGGAGACCAGAGGCTAGTTTTTCTTATGGATATCAATGGATGTTGTTAGCCGTTACGCTTTCTCCAATTGAAAGTGTTACAGACCCTTCTATCTCCCTATGATAAGATTATCTCTGATATAGTTTAGGGATGCTCATATTGACCATTTAACCGTTAACCGATCGTTAAAATTTTGACCGGTTAATACTATCAGTTAAACAATTTAAAAGGTATGTTTATTTTAAGTTGAATAATATTCATATTTTATTTAATAATAAAAATAATTTAATAATACGTTTTTAAATAACTATTAAATCGTACATGTTTTTAGTTTTCTGTATGGTCAAAGAAAAACATGCTAAGCATTAACTCACGGAGCGTGCAGACACGTGCGCCTCAGTGTAAATGCCCTCCGAAACGTTTGAGACCGATAAAAATCCGATCACGCAAATCACTTGACGAAACAGGACACGTGTAATTCCTCTGATTGTTGAGGCCACATTTGTCAGGGCTTTACTCCTCCAAACGGAGTGCCACTGGCAGCCTTGCTCAAATTCTTTGTTTTAAATGTAGAAACGGGACAATCGCGCTCACAATGCGCTGTGACATTCTCTGTCTTCCCGGCATGTCTACGGCTCAGCAAAGCTAATAGCGGAGCTACTGCAAGGGGATTTCGGTGCTAGCCATCAATTTAAACTTTACATAAACTTATCTCATGGATGCTTAGCATCGGCTGCCCGTGCGCTTTGGAGAAGAAAACGGCGCGACCAGTGGTTTCCCTTCCTTCTTTTAGATGTGATGTAAAAATACGAATGTGAAATATGAATAAGTAAAAAATAATGTTTGTATTTTGGGTGGTATAGCAGATCGGATGTAGCTATATATGTTTAGCAAAGACAGGCTGGTGGAAAGCAAATGTGACACGCCTCCCGAGGCGTTATCTCTACATTCCCAGGACATCCGTGCCATCTGAAAGGGTGTTTTCTGCCGCGGGTCTAATTGTCAACAAGCTCCAGACTGTCACCACAACACGTAAACATGTTACTTTATTAAATAAAAACTCCAAGCTTTGGATAAACTTTGCCAGTTCTTCTGTGTTTTCATTTTGTCATAATTTGTTAATTATTTCAGTTTTTTTCTTGCCTATTTATATTATGCTTTGGATTTATATTATTTTAGTATTTCAGTCAATTGTCCAAAACGCTGCAGGTTCGATAAAATATGATAATATGTGAATGCAGGTGCTGTTGTTGATGTATTCGTTATGCTGCTGTTTGTATGTTAAAATAAATCTGTGAAAAAAAAAATGTATTTTTAACGTGTCACAGACCCTTGTCAACTGTAGCTGTGTCTCATTTCGAAGTCTGTGTCCTCCGGATGTCGCATGCAAAGGCGTATGCGGCGGACAAACGCGACCTCCGGAGGACGCAGCCTTCGAAATGAGACGCAGCATATATTTTTAAATTCCAATTCATTATTAAAATCTTATCGGTTAACGGTTAATGTTCAGATAACGAGTGTCGGTTCTCGGTTAGGGAAATTAACCGAAATGAGCATCCCTAATATCGTTTCTAACAGCAGCATGACCTTTCACCATTTACTGCTTAAATAACACAGTTAGTGTAATGGCAGATAGCAAGAGAAACAGAAAGAGAGGTGTCGAGAGAGAGTCTTTATATAAATCAGGTCATAGCTTGTGCCATTTAAAGCAGATGACATTAATCATGAGAGTTCCATTCTAGGTTTAACTTTTTGTTGTTTGGTTTATCACACTTATAATGATGATTATGTATACCTGTCCAACCTGATCTTACTGGAATTCCAAAGTATTTTACAAGGCGGCTAATTCGTATGAATTCATGCAATATAATTTGTACAAAAACGCATTATTCGAAAATAGCAATACTGAGGCACCTCCCGAACCCCAGCCCTAAAACATCACCAGGCTAAAGGAAATCGTACTGATTCATAGGAATTACCCACCTCCAATTCACATTAGTCACCTCTTGAAATAATTACGAGTTCCGGTGAAATTGTGTCGGACAGTCAGAAAGTTGTCATGACCGTTTTCCATCTTCTCTCAAATCCTCACGATGAAACAAACCAAACTGATTTTCTTTGCAACCTTAAAAACTTTATGTAAATGACCTGTGACATGAGTAAAAGAGCTCCTAGTAAAATGATGACTAGGTGTTCGTGTTCATGTGCATTTTGCAAATACACGTAAGTGACCGGACCACGGCTGCTCAAGGCAAATATCACTCTAATTACTGCTCAAGCTCCAGGTTTCAGCTTTAAACAAACATAAAACATTCAACTAGTAAACAACCACTCACCCTAAGACCTGAGGACACCTTAAGCCCTACACTGCAAAAAAATACTTCCTTACTTAGTATTTTTGTCTTGTTTTCCAGTACAAAGTAGCAAAAAAATCTGCCAATGGGGTAATGGGGTCTTGAATTTCTTAGTCACTAAATTCAAGATCATTTTTCTTATCCCATTGGCAGATGTATTTGCTTGTTTCAGCACAGAAATTTCATATTTTTTGTCTAAAAACAAGACTTATTGTCTTAGGTCATTTTGCTCATCAAGAAAAACGTGCGCCACATGAAATACAGATGTGGGGAGGTCATTTCTAAATCACACGAGGTCCCCAGGTAATACTAAACTTCAACAAAAACAAAACGCGGCAGCTCGAGTTCTTACACGTACAAAAAAGTATGAACATATTAGCCCGGTTCTGTCAACCTTGCACTGGTTACCTATAAAGCATCGCGTTAACTTTAAAATCTTGCTTATTACCTATAAAGCCTTACATGGTTTAGCTCCTCAGTACTTGAATGAACTCCTTTTGTATTACAGTCCTTCACGTGCATTACGCTCTCAGGCGTCCTGTCAGTTGGTAATACCTAGAATTTCAAAATCAAGTGCAGGTGGTAGATCCTTTTCCTATCTAGCGCCTAAACTTTGGAATAGTCTTCCCTGCACTGTCCGGGAGGCAGACACACTCTGTCAGTTTAAATCTAGACTAAAGACGCATCTTTTTAATCTTGCATACACTAC
>NC_079898.1:26682869-26763209 GCF_024868665.1 Triplophysa rosa | reverse complement strand
TGCGCATCCGTGTGTGTGTGTGTGTGTGTGTGTCTCTGTGTCTGTGTGTGTTGGTGCGTGTTGTGTGTGTGGAGTGTTTTGTGTGTGGGTATGTCTGTCTTCTGTGTTTTTAACCTTTTCTTGTTTTTGCAGGTACAACTTTGATTGTTTTGCTTGTAGTCAATGTGTCTCATGTGCAGCTGCTTTGTAACAATGAAAATTGTAAAAGCGCTATATAAATAAGAGTTGAGTTGAGTACTAATCCCGTGTGAATAGGGCTCTAGTCGCCCTTAGCAACACCCTGGCAACCACTGAGTTTAGTACATTGAGAAAGTTTATAAACGGCATCAAATCTACACGTGTAGCATCTGAACTGAGAAAGAATCATGTGTAAGGTCTGGAACAGTCTACAAAACAGAGTACAGTCTCAGTAACCAAAATAAACTGTTTGATTTGAACAGTCAAGCGATTCTTTACCCGTTAATATACTCTGACATTCACATAGATGCCAGCAGAAGGCGTCTGCCAAAGCCCAGCTAACAGCAGCCCTCTGTCAGCGTACACACCCTGTGGACACCCGCCAGACCCGTCACCGCTTTCCTCCTGCTTTTACTTCAGGTTTTAAACCTCATGTTTACATTCCTGATGTAAGACAAGTTCAAGCTCGCCACGGTTCTCCTCCATCAAATGAGTCCTGCGGCACAGAGACGGCATTCACTACAGTAACATTAACATTACACTTCACTCATATACGGTCCATCCACACATGACATCATCTGCTGTTGTTGTTTCTGAGAAACACAATGTAGAAGAATATGTCTGAAGAATATTCACGCTGTACTTTCACGGGTTGATGGCACCCAGACCTGACAAGCTTTACAAATAAAAAAAAAACACGAAATAAATCAAATCATCAAAAACTCACAAAGGCCTACAACGGCTCTGCTTCTGATACAAATGTAATGTATGACCTCAGAAGACCGAGCATGTCTTCACACCCATCCACAGTATCACCAGCCAACACTTACTGAACATTACATTACATCATGTAAGAATAATGTCTGGTCATTTAACTCGTGTAAACACCTGCTGTTGGGTGCTATCTGCATGCAGATTCAATATATTTACAAACATCTCTCAGAGAAGATTGCTCAGGTTTGGTTCAGTTTCTTTGGTTCACAAGGTGAGAGATAAACGCCTCTATCAGTATATTTTCGTGTTGCTGTGATGAAAATCTGCAGCTATCTGTGCATCCCTCACAAAACAGTATGTGTGACCCTTCATAAAATCATTCTACATAAAAGAACATTCTGTGACCGTTTATCTTTAGATATCTTTAATATTGAGTGAGTAAGGTAATGTCAAAAATTGAAATCGAACTCTCACGTACTGTATATGCAGCTAACATTTTACACCAAAATCAAACTGAAATTTTAGGATCGTTAGAATGTTTGGCTCTGTGATGTTTTTTAACACGTTCAGTGCTTTGTACAACAGTAATACACCATACATAAATTACTCGCTATGTGAATAATGTTTGTTGTTCTGCATTTGCAGTAATGAGAATTTCATGTTTATAAGTTTCTGCTAGGGATGTAACGAACCGCGAGCCAGTTGAAAATCGATTATAATATGTGACAATTCAAGCCGGTTGAGATGTTATTTGAATGGCAGGGGAAGCTGTGTTTACTGCAAACTTGGAAAACGTGGATATGCTGATATTTCTTAAATGTAAAAGAAATTCAAGAAAAGCACAAACAAAGTCTTAGTTTGTTTATTTTAAAGATACCTTTTTATTATTAATTTTGATTTGATTTGGAATTTTAAAATTGCAGTTTAGGTTTGTTATTTGACAAAGAAATGTGCAGCATTTGAGAAATGATAAAAGGCCAGTTGTTTATTTCTAATTTGTCTCAACTCATTTTGTAAAAATAAATTGTGAATCGCATCGCATCCTGAGCTGAGTGAATCGTTACATCCCTAGTTTCTGCAAACTGAATTTTGATCTGATATGCAGTCAAACCCACAGACTCTGGGCGTTAGAAGAAACCGTCTTCAATAAAAGCTTTTACTGCAAACAGGGATCGGCACACTCTCGAGCTCTGACCACAACTCCAGTCCGGCTGAATCTCTAATTTCCAACTTCAGAAAGTCAAGTAGATTTAATGAGGTAGAAACAGCATTAACTCACTTTAAAATTAACCCTTAACAGAATGGAAACACACAAACTTTTCTTGAATTATAATTCATCATTAGCTTTATTAGATGTTTTAAGATCGTAAAAAAGCACAGACCGCGTGGAAGAAGTGACGTGCAGAAGTCAATAGTCTCAGCAGTGATGTTTGACGTGTTCACCTGTATGCTGAACTACAATATCACTTGTGTGATGAGTCCCGAGGACAGGAGATGCACTCCAAACTCATTTCACAGTAGTAAGTAACACACATTAAAACCATTTCCTCGTGACACATCTGCCGGGTCGGGTGATGACTGTAATTCTCAAAACCACTTCAGCTAATGCTTCACACTCATTTACTACGGTATGTAGTTGATGATAATGTAAAATCCATTATCAATAATAACGTTTCCCAGAGCAGACAGAGGACAGAGAAATGCTTTATTTCAAATGAGCTAAATTCATTTCCTGCTACTGAAAGCCTAATTGTTTGTGTGTGGGTTTATATCGCAAAGCTCACAGGCCGTATCACGTGAATGAGTCTCATATATGAACATCAGGACACCCGCGATGGCTTTAACGCTGTGAAAAAATGCTCACACAAGACTCGCGGTGTTTCATTTACAGACAAAAAAAAACGGTATCTTTGTAGGCCAGCTCGATCATGACAAAAATCATAAAATTCATAAATTCAACTTAATGAAAAACAGAAATACCCCGGTACACAAGGTGGCGCAGCGCAACTTTATGCTTCTGACACTCGCTTGTCACACAGAAGAATTCATCTTTCTTCGTCAAACGGCAAGACCGTTTTGTGCTTGAGCGCCAGCAAGTCGTGTTTTACGACACGCAGCAGCTCCAGGCACGTGAACAAAAGCGGCAATCTCATTGGTCGGCCAATGTTTTGACGTTCAAAAAAATGACGTTTTTACGCTTTCCGTTTTGCGGAAAAAATAAAGGTGAACCTGTGTGTTCGTGTGCTTGCTTGCGTGCATGGCGTGTGTGTGTGCGTGTGATGCAGATTATAGGATCATGTGAACATGCCCTCAAACCTTCAAATCTCACGTGAGCAGCTGTTTATTTAAGAGCATTCCAAATCAATCACTTCTGAGCTAACGTGACACTACATAGTGGCAGCATAGCTTACCTGGTTTTAAAACAGGAATGTTGTTTCTTACTATTTGATAGAAGTATCTAAAGTTTTCCAGTGTAAGAAAGGGCACCACATCATGAGAAACACAGAGCTTCACCCAATGAACTCCCCTCAGAGTTTGCATCTCCACCTCAGACAGCATACAACAAAGAACGATGATTGCAAACTCACACCTTCACATCTGTTCTCTTCTCCTCCTCTCCTCTCTCTCTCCATCTCAACTCAGAGCACTTCAAAGCTCACCCATGAACTGGATTTGACAAATACCACATCTTATAAGAACAAAGAATCTTCATATGCATGTTTGGTATCCTTTGAAACGTCTCAGTGCGATTGGTACAATGATCTCATTTCCACGGCAGTGGAGCAGATCATAACATATGTTTGAGGGTTTAAATATATTCTGCTTGCTGTTGTTGTTGTGTCTTCATGTACATGCCCATTTGTGACCTGATCAGATCCTAGACAGAGTCCTTTACAATGTAAATTGTTGTTGTGTGGACTGTGGAGGAAGAGTATTTTGCTCGGAGTATTTAGGGGAAGCTGGCAAAATCTTCTTACTAAGATGAACCCCATGGTGCTGTGTGTTCCTTAAGCAGCGGATATGCTTGACTTTCTGCATCAGTGTCCGTCTCGCGCACAAACTTGTCCGCACAGCTTCTTGAGCATACTCATCACAGATTAGTCCGAGTTCGACGCGTGCGCAGTACAAATGAGTATGTGTGCTCTACCAGACCATCAGAGGGCAGCGCTGAGTCGCGTCATTCACAGATCCACTGCAAATTAATGATAAAGGAAGTCATTCGCCATTGCAAACAATCCGAGCAAACAGCAAGACAACAAGAACAACAACCAAACAGTATGGAGAAGGATATGCTTCTTCGCTTACTGTTCTTGGTTTCAGTGTGTTGGTTTTGTATCGTTCTTCTTCGACAACGGCACACTGCACACTTTCTGTGTGTGTACTGACCCCTAGTGGACTAGTGCACTTTTCTCGCGCATGCGCTGTTGTACGAGTCACGTCTGCGCAGACTCAAAAAATGGGCTGCATGCAGACGGGGTGTGCGGACGACCGCGGACCCTCCTGATGACGAAATTACGTCATGCCGGACCATACCCGCTCCTTAAACGTACAGTGCGGGATGTTTTGTATGATCTATTAACAGAAATTCAATATAACATACAAAACTGTGTCTTTAGATGTGTATAAAAACCTCACGTAATGAAAAGTTATGTTTTTATTACCTTAGAATAAACCAGTTGTATCTACATAGGGAGCGGGCCTATCTACATGGAATTTGTTATGTTGCGCAGCCATGTTTTGTACAGTAAGCTCTAACGGACAAGCAGCTCTACACAGCGCGTTTCGTATATGTTGGTCTTCGTGTGTGTTTTTAGACGTGTGTTTTGTTGAAGACGCACAAAGTAGTAAGTCGTAGTACGGAGAGGAGGAGGAGTAGTCGTCGTCTAGCTGAAGCAACTGATTGTTCTGTCTTAGAAGTTTTGATAAAATGGAGGACCATGCGTATTGTGCACAAGAGCCGACAGAGCGTGAATCTCCGTCGTCAAAGAAGCACAAACGTGATGCTGCCAGACGAATTAGAGACAAACGGCGGCAGAAATCCAGGATAAACATCGGTGTATCTATTACCAGATGGAAGGCACTGTTGAAAGACAAATGTTTTCAAGGCGACGCCGAAGTTGCCTGTTTTCTGCTAGACCGGTAAGATAATTCAACATTTTCTATGTTTCCACATTTTCAATGTTTACCAAACACCTGTTTTGTTGAAACGGTAACGTTAGCATTTTATACAAATGGCCATAACCTCCGAATAATAATGTTTTTCCGTCCCTGCGGTACGTACTCCAGTTGTTCCTGACTTTACAAAGGGGGAGACAAACGTCTACAAACTTACACCTAACTGCCTATGTCGCTGTCAGATCAAACGCTTTGAACAGCGTTGCTATTTACAATTAGCTAACTTTAGTTACTTCACTACTCTCAGAGTGTACTAGATAGCAATCAAGAAATATATCTAATTATAGAATTGTAACAGTAACTTTCACAATAGAATACATGTTAAATGATTAATTACGTTAATATAGTGCCTTACCTTTGCAAAGAAACATCGTTGCTTATATCACTGCTATCCGCTGTCTCAGTAGACGACATCTTTTTTTACTGTTGCGGCCACCGTCGTACTTCGAAAGGGAGGGGTGGGCAAATGACTCAGAGATTCGTTGCAAAACTATAAAACAACGCTAGTGGCTGCTGATTTTCAAGAACTGCGCCTAGGGCTGTCACGATTATGAAATTTGATTGACGATTAATTGTCTAATAAATCATTGCGATTATGGCGATTAATTGTCTGTTTTAGAGCTTTGACATTTAATTCTCATTCATTTTTGATTCAGCTTTGAAACGACCATATTGTTCTGAATACAAGACTATGTTTTTTTCTTGGACATACATAGGAAAAAAATTGGGTCATCATATATTTAAGGTTTAGGCTTTTACCTGTCAATAATACAACTGCCAAATACTTGTAAATGAAGTAAATTGATCAGGTGTGAATTGAAGCCTCCATTAAAATGCTATCAGTCATAGAAAAGCTTCTAGTCTGTTTTTTCTCTCACTTGCAAGACTACAATAAAATTTTACTTGTGTGTTAGTGAAATTTTGGTAGACTGGTTTTCACACTTAGATTTGCTTAAATAATATGAAATTGTACTGCAGGTAATTTGTATATGTTTTAGTTTTTTTTTAAGTGATTGTGTTGTGGTGATACATTTTACAAGTATTACCATGCTTTAGTAACAATATATACACTAAAATATGCAATATGCAGATGCACTACAGCTCCCCCTAGTGTCTTCTATAGAGATGTGCGATAATCGCGATGATCTGAAACCATCGCGATGAGGTCAAACAATCGCGGTGAGACGATTATTTAATAATCGTGACAGCCCTAACTGCGCCTTTAAGGACACACAGTACCATGTTCTTTGCTGCGATGCCTTTTTTACTGTCAGGTATGCATCTCATAGACATATCTTTGAGGATTTGATGTTTTGTTTTTGTATTCTCTGAATTGATTTGTAATTGGTAAGAAACATTTACCTGACTAATAAATTGTCATGTTTGAATTTGTTCTGCATTATTCTGAGTTTATCAACTCTAGTAGATCACGCTATATCCTTTGTTACAAATCTACGTTCAGGTTAGTGACGGATTAAAATCATGTATTAGGTGGAGCATTGGGGCACGCCAGCTGAGATCTTAGAGATCCAGCTAACAACTTGGCACTAGTTTAAGTGTACTTAGACCGTGGGGGCTAATAATGTGAATTTAGGTTTAGAACAACACAAACCAATCTAAATAGGGTAAGCCTCAAACCTCTGGTTATTGTAATATTATTCTATCCAAGTGTACATTGGAATCTATGGCATGCACGATTATATAAAGCAACCATAAGAGAAAGTAGGATTGGTCTATTTATCTCTGTGTAGTGGTCGTGACCTCTGGCTAGAAATAAGCATTACTGAACTAGTGTAATTTAGAATAAGGCAGAAGAATCAAACATTGACCAAAATTGCATGATTATTATCAAACGTAATAGTCAAATACAATTAATATCATCCAACCAGGGAGTCCTTTTTATCTTTTGAAGTCAGATAATATTGCGCAACGTTGAAATAATGTTAACAATAACAACCAAGAGCGCCGGAAAGACAGAACGTGCCTTCGCCACGCCACTTGGACTCCACCATTGGGTGGTTGATGGTTCTTCTTCTTCTCTCGCATTTTTCACCACCTTACACCAGCGGGCATTGAACACACAGTGAAGTTATTACCCATCAGCTGAACACAAACCTGTGAGTCAACATCGACACGTACGCGAGATAAGATATATGAACACAAGCATCTTTACAGAACACGCTCTCTGTTTACTGGCACAATTAAACATCCAAATCACAGTTTACATTAACAAAGCAGGATGAATTCAGGTCGGTTGGGAGTGCTTAATTGATCCTGAGACTGTCTCTTATCCGGGTGAAATGTGATCTAAATGTATTTTGATGAGATTCACAAACACTTTCAGCACTTGACGCTCTGATGTGTATAAAGTATCACGCTCATATTGTAAACACAGATGTTTTACTCATCTGTCAATTGAAACACACACACAGACGCTCCAGTTCATTTCAGTGAAAAGTGTGTCAGATCTAAAGTTCAGTTCACGGTTATTTTAGTTTACTAAAATTACAAATTTTAAAATCATTGAAATAAAATCACATAATAACCTAAAAATTATCGGAAAAACTTAAACTAAATGAACATTTGAAATGTTGCCTCAAAAATAAAAATGATAATAATAAACATAAAATAAACATGAATTAATCTTATATAGCAACATAAAAAAATAAAATTATAAAATTATAAAATGACAAAAGCATACACCAAAATTGCTAAAACTTTAACTAAAAGTAACGTAAAAATCTAAAAATAAAAGCTATATTTATAAAACTACAAAATATTTATAAAACTAAATAAAACTCAAATCAAAACTATAATAACTATTCAGTTCCCATCATCCTCTGCTGCAGCATCTCACAATTATCTCACACCGCTATTTTCCAGTTGTTTGTCCATCAGATATTAAAACCACATTTATGGGCGTAATGTCGGCACCTGCGCGGTCCACCTGGACGTGTTCCAACAGCTGATTTCTATAAAGGAAATCATTTATATTTCCTCAAACGCGTTGCATCATAGTGCTCCATTATTGTGTCCAGGGTGTTTTATGCCTCCCAGTTTCCCAGAAACCCTTTAATAACATCTCACCAGGAGGAAACCAGTGCTCGAGGAAAATTACTACTACAGAAGACAAATTCAACCAAACGATTTACAAAAAAAAAGAAACATAGAAGCTCAGCCAAAAACATCTTGTGACTGCTGACAAAAGCGGTTTATTTCTTTTATATAATTTGGAATATCTTTGCATTTGTGGCATGTGCTGCACAAAAGGCCCATTCAGCGCCGAGACGTCTGCACATGTTACATATTTAGAGGAATTTAAGCCTCTATAAGTGGTGAGCTGGTTTTGGCCGTCCTCACTTGTAACAGAAGTAATGAATAAACAGTGATATTCATAAGACAGACATGGCAGGCAAACTATTTATAACTCTGAAGATAGTATCGGAGTTTCTCTTCACACACGTAAAAAAAGCACGAGGGTTCTCCAGAATTAAATAAACACATCTCTCCTCAATGTCAGAAAATGAGCTCAGTGAACTAAACACAAAACCTCAAGAATCACCGCGTTAGACTCGCCCGTAAACTCTCGGCTAAACACCTTTTTGCCACTTCAAACTTAAATGCATTTTATGGCACCACTCGACATTACCACAGTTTATAAAGAGGAAATGATTTGTTTAAACCTATTCATCTTCAAACCTCATCTACCACAACTTTGCATAGAGTGGAATAACAAATAATTGCTTAAATTGAGGTTTACAAAACCACAGAGATGAAACTGAGATTGAAGACCCTCCATGAGAAGACAGCAACTGTCTGTTATAATGCTGCTGAAGATAAAAGACTTTACTGTTAATATAATCCATCCTGATGGTCACGGTCATGAATTCAAAAAGCTACTAATCGACTAATCTGCATTTTCACAGCATGAGTGATCATTTTATGAATGTTATTGTGTGAAGAGTTACTCTTAAAAACGCTTCTTCCTTTCCATGACTTTCCTGTCATCCGTGACTACTGGAAAAGGATTTGGTTTGGTTTTGAGTCATTTAAAGAGATTGCACTGTCAAGGGGGCATATATCTATTAAAAACATTGTATTCAGAATAACACATTTTAATCATTTGATCATTTCAGGACCTTTTAGAGTCTGGAAACTGTCCTATTTCAGATCCTTTGTAAAAACACCCTACGCACTTTTCAGCAAAACACAAGACGTGACAAGTCTGAGACACATTTATGTTACACGAGCTGAATGTGTTTTTAAGGTGACAGGTGTGTTACACACGCATACACAACGAACAAACCCCTGTCATTGACCTCTAAACATCACAACCTACACAATCCACATCTGCTCCCACTACTCGACATCACACCAACAAACCCAACCATTACAACCATCACAACAACACACAAACCTGTGCCATTACAGCTCAGTGCTGCTGCACGAGACATGGACATCCCAGCAGACGTCACACTGGAGTCAAACTCTTTTATGTTTATAAACATGATGAAGTTTCTGCAGAACTTTCGCTGTCTGTGGTGAGAGCTGCACTGACTGAACGCTTAAGACCCACGAACTCTCCTCACAGATCAACACATTCACATTAAAAACTGCAGAAAAACAACAAATGTGGTGTAAAATCATAAAACGTCACCTCAGATCAGAGCTGTCCATTAATAATAAAACATACTCACATCCTCGAATAAAGAGCCGACGTTTGCGGTGACGAGCAGGATCCCCGCGCCTGGTTCTGTCAGCTTCCCCGCCATCATTACCGACCTCAGTTCAGCGCAAATCAGACAATATCGGCGGTTTATGGACTGAATAGTGTTTTACAATCGAGTGAGGGCTCGTCGCGTCAAACGCTCGCGTCGCGATCAGCTGGGCTCGTGCATGCTCGGGTGCGCGAGCGCGGTCGGTCCTCGCGGCGTCTGGCGTTACTTTCTCGCCGCCACAGACATGACAGGGAAACTTTAATCCGAGGTGAGCGGCGGTCTCTGGCTCGTTTCAGCGCGACGCGTGTCTCCAGACGCGCGCATTGCTCGGGTTTGTTGAGGGAGGACGCGCCGCCGCTGAAGTGGGTCCCGCACTGCCGTGACGTCACGGACCCGACGGAAAGATGCGGATCTTAAAAGGGCGACGCGCGATGTGTGCGTGGTCCCTTTAAGAGCTCCGTGCTCGGTTACGTCACGCCAGCGAAAATGTCCATTTGTGTCACAAATTATTTTATTTTAATTAAACACGTGGTCAAGTCAACTTTGTTTATATAGCACTACGAACAATACAGTTATAAACAACTAAACATTAGATGTAAATTTTAAAAAGTATTACATTTACACAAAGTAAATACATGTGTGGGTCTACATCTTCAAACAGCTGGTCACTAAAAAAAACTTAAACAGAAACGACATTGAACCACAGGTAATATAACAATCTACATTAAATGAAATAAAAGAAAAGAAAAGAAAGAAAGCAACAAAAGGCAAGAGTGCACACATATACACAGCACACGCAGGCAATTGTACATAATAAAATATTATTCATGCTACACGGTGTGACTGACTTTAAAGATTTAAAGTTGTTAGAGGTAGAAAAAGTATCAAAACAACATTTATTCCTATAACAATATTTCAATGTTTTCACAGAAAACAAATAAAAACTGCACTTCTGTACAAAGAATATTTATTGTATTTATTTATTTTTTTCTTCTTCACACCTTCTGTCATGACGTCATGTAGAGATAGTCCATGCTACTGTATTGACTGTGTTCATTTCTGTTTAATTAAATTGATCTGTCCATCAACTCAATTACTGTAATATTAACATTGTTTCATGTATGTCTAAAATAACTTTTTCTTTTTGAAGCGTGAACTAAATATAATAATGACAGCACAATTTGTAAGCAGTCTTCCAGTGTATGCTGTATAATAGATCCTGAAATGACATCATCATGATACTTTCAGTTCACATGGTGAATGCACCTGCTGCTCGTCATCACAATGGAATGTTGCAGCAATTTTGGGGAAATCATTTATTGAAGCGCATAAGATATTGCATTTGACAAGTCCAGTTTAATGTAAATTATTGGTCTTTGACAGCATGTGTTACAGTCCAGTGAACAGAGTTGACACAAATCAAGTACAGTATAGGCTACTCACATATGTGATGCGTTCAGGTTGTGTGTGTACTGGGCAAAAGATGCAAAACCTGTCATGTGACTCATTGACATTCTGTTGAGTAAATGCGATTATCACACTACAACACCGTTTACCACAGCTGTGACTGGCAGCGCATGAGTTCTGTATCTACAGTATCTGTGTGTGTGTGTACTTGTGCTACTCCTCAATGGCTGTTCGGTTCTGGAAAACCTGGAAAAGGAAAATTGTATGGACTTGGAAAAGTCTCGATGTTAGACTCGTTTTATGTTGCTTGTAAAGTCAAAACATGAATTTAGTATGCAGATAACAGAATGACAGAGGCGAGGCTTTGAACTTAAGCCTGTTCTTGAATCACATATCAGAATTTAGAGTAGGGCTGTGCAAAAATATCGATACATGTAACTATCGCAATATTTTTTTTTCGATAGTGTATGGATAGTGATACCTCTATTATCGATATATATATTTTTTAAATCATGTGATATACATACGGCCAAAAGTAAGTGGAAGCGAGCATGGTGAAAAATATAAGAAGGCTTGGAGCTCTCCGAGCTGATGTGTGGGTTTGCTTTGGTTTTCAAAAGAAGTCATGGAGTAATGAGTTATATCAAATAATGCTGTTTGTAGGCTTCACAAGTCATGACACAAGTCACTTGGCTACTGCAGTGCATTAGACAGAAAGTTTATTAAGAAATGTAACAATGACATGTATTGTGCTTTCACGGATGTGACATTTACAGCACGGATGAAGCAGAGGTTTTATTCTGCCCATGTTCAGTGTTTTAACTGTAATGCACCACAACAGCCAAGTGACTTGCGTGAGCCGCCTTATTCCCCTGTGCTACCCACTTGAGGGGCGCGACCCACAGTTTGAGAAGCCAAACCTCTGATCTAAAGGTCCATGCATCGCACATCATGGCCACTCTACAGAGGTAAGGGATGTTTTTACACTTATCCTCACAGAAAACCCCCGCTGGTGCACAGCATGTTGTATTTCTAGCTCTACTTTTGACATTCTCTATTTAAGTATTGCAATATATCGCAAATGTGTATCGTATCGAAATACATATCAATATATTGTATCGTGACCCATCTATCGTGATATGTATCGTATCGGGAGGCGCTTGCCAATACACAGCCCTAGTTTAGAGCTCTTTTTCTTTTCCATTAAAGTGTGGAACATCTGCAGATCTACAGACATGTGACAAATGTTTTTAGGGTCTGTGCACTTGTGAATGGGGGGAAATGGAGTTAAATATAGAGTGTGTAAGATGGGCCGTGTCTCTCTGTGTACACACAGATAACATTCCCAGGTAATGTGTTCCATGCACCACAAACACTACACTGGTGCTCCGAGCAGGATATCCCAGAGAGAAACACACAGTGGGAGGGGGAAAGTTTATTTTGGTACAACTGACTGTGTATGTGAAAATACAGAGAGAGAGAGAGAGAGCGATCTGAGGCCGGTTATCATCCACTGGCCTAAAGTGGGCAGGATCCGCTCTCAAACTCCTCCTCCAAACGCTTGAGTAATGGAACAACTGATGGAGGAATTCCATTCTGGGAGAAAAAACGTGAACTTTCACCTCTCTCCCCGGACTGATCAAATTTAACCATGCAAGAATAGAACAACCTGGAAATGTGAAGCCAGCGTTTGCTGGCTCTGAAGGAACGCCTGATTCAGCCCTTCTCGAGCCGTAACAAACACACTTTCAGTTGAGATTCTGAGTCAGAATTTGAGTAACGTGGGAAGTTTGGTTTCATTCGGGACACATGTGTTGTGCTTCCTTCTAGTCTCCATAGATACGCCACATGCTTTTCTCTTGAAACATCATAGCTGCAGTTGTGAAGTCCATCCGTCACATCATCTTTCCCCAGCATCTCTGTTTATTCTTTGTTTTTAAGTCAACATAAACATGTCAAAATTGATTGAAACTTAAATGCAAACGTTTGGTAATCAGAGGTCAACACAAGACCGTACTCTCCTCATGCCAGCGACAGCTCACAGTTTGTTGAGAACAGTGGGTTATGGGACATGAACGTATGAAAGACAACACTATTGCTATTATTAAACATGCAGAACTGAAGACAGGAGGAAAATGAAGTGAAGTCTGTGGAGGTTGGTGCTGTTTCTGTCTTTATCACCTGCTGCTCTGAAGAATCTCACATTACAAACCAGCAGCCGAAGTAGTTTATATAACATCACATTACATTTATCCAAACATTCGTCTGTTGTGTGTTACCTGCAACTCAAACCCTCGCTAGTGCTGTGAACTACAAGAGTTGAGCTACAGAAATAATCACAGATCCTACAGTTTCACAGAAGAGAGTGTTATTGCTCGGAGGAGATTTGATGGAGTTCCCAGTTGTGTTTCAGTCTTAACCTAGTCTCAGAGGTTTCTCTCAGCAGAAATAAAAGAGAATCAAATGCGAGTGTAATTGTTGAGACACATGAAGAGTCTGGAGATGTAAATGAATGTAGAATGTAGAGGTCAAATAATCTGCATTTGGGTAAATTTGATGACCCTTCTGACCCTTACGGAACAAAAAAAAGATGGCAATATACTGCAAAATGTACAAAATGTATACTGCGAATGTTAAATAATACATTTCCATATATTAGAAACTGGTGCTTATATTTTTCAATGCACAGCAATATATGCATTGACAATTTATGGCATATTGATTCATACAAAAATATTCAGAAATGAAGACAACAATAATATTCATAACGCTTGATCCTTTATTATTGCATATAGATGTTCACATATAGATGTGAATGTATGTTCACAATGAATGTATGATCCCAATGAGTTAAAGCAGATTTCTAGATCCCAGCATGCTTTGCTGCTGACTGTTAACGGACGGTGAAAATGTTCAAATGAGGTGTTTTTTCTCAATATCAATATAGGGGGAGATCTGTTAATGTGTTTAATGTTGTATTGTTTTGAAATTTAGAAAGGTTTCTGGAATGTGTAAATGTGCTGAAGAGCAAAGCCTGTGTTTATGATAACGATTGGCCAGACACAGACAGTCACTATTAAAATGATATATTCCTTTAAGAAGAAATGGCTGTGCACTTGTCAGCGCATTGATTGTCTGTTCACTACGTGCATTAATATACGCAGGTGCTTATGCTACTGTAAGCTAGTAGCTACATTTTCAAATATGAAACATGTAAATTGTAAATGCGTGTTAAACATAAGAAATACTGTGTGTGTACATGCTGCATAAGTAAATGTGTGTTAATTTTTACAAGTACAGTACCATATCTTATTACATCAATATATTATAACGTGTATTCTGATAGTATATTGTGATACATAAGAAATATTGTCACACACATTCCATTATATGAAAAATGGCAATTCCTTATTAAATATATTGTATTGGAAACCATACAAAGGGCATTATCAGAAGCACCCCACCAAAAGGCATCACCCAGGATAATGGATGTGATGAAAGTGGGATCGGACACACAACTCTCTCTCTGATAATAGCAAGGAAAGGTAAGTATGCTATGTATTTCTATAATCATATATCCCCCAAACACAGAGGAACCCAGTGAAACCTCAGACCTCCTTTCCTCTCTCCATCTTCTTGACTGCTCCCCCTGGCATGCATAAGGCGTGGGAAATGTCCTATTGGGTAATTCAACTGTGCCGAAATAGTTTGATTGTAACACCTAGTCCTGTTAAGCGAATATAATATATATTTATCATTATAAAACGGTCAGCTCTGGTCCTTGATTCTGATAGCCTGAGCCGAGTTCTGACCCGTTATAAAATACCCCGGTAACCCACTGCTTCTTGGGGCTTATTGCTTTATTCATATAGGAAATATGTTTTCTTTCCGTTAGGGGAAACTTTAATGATAGAGACATTTGTGAGCCACTTTCTCTCTATTTAATCTCACTGATGTCTAGGAGAAATAACTGAGATATTAAAGAGATCTCAGCTGTTCTTAAGTTTCTCTTACACTGGTGTTTAATTCTTGACCACACGTGTTGTGGTGTTGAGGTGAAAGCAGAACACACAGTCATCTCCTCTGAGACTTAAGGGTTTCTCTCTCTCTCTCTCTCTCTCTCTCTCTCTCTCTCTCTCTCTCTCTCTCTCTCTCTGTCTATATTCTCACACCAGAGGATCTAATTAACCTCACATGTGATTTTAAAAAGCTTCTGTTTCCACCTTTAGATGAGCCATAAATCTCTGACATATTTCTGATATTCCTCTGGGTGTGAGAGGGGTGGATTCTTCAGAGTGACTGTCCTATTTCAGCTCTCATAGGACACCCCAATAATATCACCCTTTTTTGGAAAGAAAATTAAAAGTGTGACCTACATTTATACTTAAACGCATATCCAGATAAAGCACAATCCATGGGTCAGGTCATGGGTGGATCCCCGGAAATCTGTTGAAAACATTTCCTGGTCAAATCTCATTCCAAAAAGAAATAAGACATTTGCCCGCTTTCACAAATGCGGCTTAGTCCCAGACTGAAATGCATGTTTGAGTTGTGTTAACTTAAAATAATAACTTCCTGTCAGTGCCATTGCTTTGACAAGCACACTAGTCGTGTATTTTACTAAGGCATTTTTACCGAATCTTACTCCGGACTTAAGCTAAACCCTGTCTGTGAAACCGGGCTATTGTTTTTTTTTTTTTTTGCACAATTTGTTTTTACAATTCTCATGACTAAAACACAGTTTATTGTATTACTGTAAAAGATAATAAAAGATTGCATTACAGTGTTAAACAAAACATTAAAAGATGTGTTAATAATGACAATAATGTCAGAATATAAATATTCTGATTGCTTACATTCTAATTACTGTACAATGTCAAGGCAAACATGTGTGATTCAGTTTCATAACAACAGCGCCCCTACAGAGCATGAACAGAACTACATTTCATCGCAATTTGGACTCACGAGTTACACAGACGATAAGATGTTAGTTTGTTTACACGTTTTGTATAATGGATGTGTTGTACTGTTGTGTTATTGTAAAGTGTTACCAACATTTTTTTTTACAGTTTTTCAATCGTGTAGACACGGCAGTATATTTTCAGTACAATTCTTTTGTCTGAGTCATTGCAGAAAGACACCAGCACTATAAGCTAGCACTAAACCAGCTCCTTTCACACCTGTCAATCATCACAAAAAGTGCTGTGGATTCACAGAACATCTCTGGATATTAGGAGGAATTCTTTCTTATGTAAACTTTAGAAAGGCACAAACATCCAAGATAACACTGATTCTTATTAAACAGAGCTTCTGGTCATATTCACAGTCTGCTAATGACGGCGAGTCATAAAGAGGTTGCTAGCAAGCTTTCTCAAAGGAATAGTCTCGTGTTAGGACGGTATATTTGTGCAATATTTGCTTGTAATGCTCCTTCAGGTTCAACTTAACCATCAACATATGGTATGGTGTCTTATGGTACAAAATAGAGAAAATGGAGAAACACTAAACTTGGTGAATGCATTTATTTGACAACATTGTTTTGCTAAAAGGCAAACTACAGGGTATCAAAGAATATGGGTTCTATTCTGACACATCAAATGCATAGAAAATAAAAAAGTGAAATTAAATATAAAAAACATTGAGTAGAGTTGTTTCAGTTATGAATATTTTTTTGTATTTAAACTTCCTAAACTAAACTTCCTCTAAAATCAGAGCTTCAGTTTGTCAGGGATTCGGTGAGACACAGACAGAGGACCCAAGTGCAGACAGCGGGCGGGTAAGGGGTTAACAAGACATTTATTAATAAAAATACAAAACAAAGACCCACGTGGGGGTAACATAACAAAACAGGGGAGTACGAAAACACGACAGGACTGGACTAAAACTGACTACACCTACACAAGACTAAAATTAACACCTGACATAATTCACAAATAACTAAACTGGACTAGACTGACAAAGCACAGAAACTCACCAAACAGTCGCACGCACGCACAGAATGACCCAGCACAAGACAGAGGACACAGGGGCATTAAATAAGGGGACAAATCAAGAGGGAACAGGTGTGGGGCATGAAATCATTACAAGCAATAATGAGGCAACGAAAGGGCGAGAGAGGGTATGGAAGGCCAACAGGGCCAAAACTCTCACTCCACATGAAACATGGGGTTCTGTCATGGCTCTGCCTCTTCTCGACATGTCTCTCTTGGTCCTGTGGCAGAACCATGACACAGTTTACAACCCAAACCCAACCCACATCAACTGTTTTATCAACCAGAAAGTGATTAAAGTAAGTGATTCACCCACAAAAGTAGGCAACGATGCAACAGCGTGTGTCCTTTAACAGAATCTTCAATAGAACGTTAATACACAAAGAACACAAGGCCAAAGTTTATACCTAATAAAACCACAAACAGATCTGATTGGTCAGCACAAGGAAACAAGAATTACAATCACACCATCAAAACAAAAGTGTACAGCTCTATTTGATCAAATATTAAATGTATTAAAGCCTGTGTTCACAAGTTCTGTACATTTAAACACAACACAACTGACGTCACTCTCTCCGGGAGCGCTCCTCAACAGACCATCATTACTTATCATCATGAGATCTTATGACAGAAAACTCGAGCTGTTTTATGTCTTGGTGAGGGTGGACAATATCTTTAAAGTGACAGACAAGTGTTTATCTTAAGATATAAGCTCTATATTTGTCTATGTACTGTATATAGGATATTCATGACTCTAATGAAATTAATAAATCAACATTGACCTTCACAACTCAAAGCCGTGTATTATCTTTAAATAATCTGCTGAAATTTTTAAACATTACCTACTTTACAAACATCACTACACACTACTGATGCATATAATCAAAATGCAGACATAAGTTGATTACAATTATTTGAACAAAATGAAAGAAAAAGAATATATGCTATTTCATATATCTGACTGAATGTAGTGGGGTATGAAAAGTAGTTTTGTATTTTAATATTTAGTACATTTACTGCAGTGTTTATTAATATGCAATGTCCCCCTTAACTAAAGAAATAAAAGTGCAGTTTCACTTTAATATCAGCAGATGGCACCACTCCAATAGTTTAATGTCAGGAGGAGTCAGCAGTCTCTGTCATTTTAGAAGTAATCCTTACCAAAGTAAACACACAAAAACAAATATAATCCCTCTGATCTGATCTTAACACTCTCACACACTTTACCAATGTCCAGTAAAACATGGTCATACCGTGGTAATAATAAAATAAAGGTGCTAAACGATGCCATAAGAGAACCATTTCTAGATGTTTGGATCCATAAAGAACATCTGAAAAACATTCTGTTTTACAAAATGTTCTTTGTAGTGGGAAAGGGTTCTTTAGACTGTAATAAATTAAAAAAGAAATGGTTCTTGTGAAGGCATAGTTCACTCAAAAAATGGTCCCTATTGACTTACCATAATAATATAAACGGTCAAATGAATGGGGACAATTCTTGTGTGAACTATTCCTTTAAGAACCTTTGACTGACAAATTGCATTGTTGTAAAGAACACTTTGGTACCTTTATTTTCAAGAATATGATCCACATGAGGAAATGTTTTTGAAGAGCTGATGTTTTTTTTCATGTCTGTCTGTTTACTCGAACCCTCACACACTGTCAGAGGTTCAGAATCCTGCTCGTTGGCATTCTTGATGGGTGTATCTGAGACGGGGTCTGCACACAAACACATACTGACACACACACACACACGCACGCACATGTCTGGCTTATTATCTCCATGGGGACAGTCCATAGGCGTAAAAATAATAATAATAATAATAACTGTAAATTTTATCCCCTAACCCAACCCCTAAACCTAAAGATCATAGAAAACTTTTTGCATTTTTAGATTTTTTTTTAATATTGTTCTGTACAATTTATAAGCTTTTGTGCCCATGAGGACCTCAATTTTGGTCCCCACGGTGACACGAGTCCCCATGTGTTGGTGTGTATTCAGGTTTAGGTCCCCACCGGGATATAAAAACATGTCCACGCACGCACGCACGCACGTTGGGTTTACATGTTTTATGGGGACATTCCATAGACACAATGGTTTTTATACTGTACAAACTGTATCTCATATTCCCTCCCCCTAACCCTAACAATCACACACAACTGTCTGCTCTTTTACATTTTCACAAAAGTTAATTCTGTATGATTTATAAGCTTGTTTCCTCATGGGGACCAAAAAAATGTCCCCACAAGGACAAGGGTTTTGGATATTGCCATCTTTGTGGGGACATTTTGTCCCCATACCGTAGGGTTTACCCTTCCACACACGCCCGCACACACACACACACACACACGCACACGCGCACACACACACGCGCGCGCACACACACACACACACGCCTTTGTCTGTCCATCATGTGTACTCCAGCACACAGACAGGTACACACATGTAAATGCATGACAGATGGTTTTATTAAAACATTAACTCACCTTCGTGTTCTAAATCTGTAATGATGTTCTGTTATTGGCATGAAGAAATATATGCTACAAAAAAACAAACTAAAAGAGAACAAACAGATATGCATGGAAGAATGTATAAGCTAATGGACATTTATAAAAATGATGACATAGGGGCGGTTTCCCGGACAGGGTTAAGTCTAGTCCTAAACTAAAATAAATGTTTGAGCTGTCTAAACTGAAAACAGCTTGAAACGACATGTCTATAAAAATACATCAGTGACATTGTTTTGTCTCAAGTTGCACACAAGTACTGTTTTTGGTAAGGCACGTTTGTAAAAACTACTTCCTAATTTAACTAAGGCCTAGTCTGGTGTTAATTAATCTCTGTCGGAAAACCATCCCATAATGTTCATGCATTTACAGACACAGAGATGAAATACAGCAGAAACACAAACAACAGTTCATTTAGAACTCAATGGTTCACCCCATTGTTGCAAACCTGTATACATGTCTTTGTTCTGCTAAACACAAGGGAAGATATTTGTAAGAATGTCAGTAACCAAACAGATCTCATCACCCATTGACTGCCATAGTAGGGAAAATAAATACTATGGCAGTCAATGGGGGGATTTGTTGGGTTACTGACATTCTTCTAAATATCTTCCTTTGTGTTTAGCTGAACAAAGAAATGTATACAGATCTGAGGGTGAGTAAATGATAACAGAATTTTCACTTTTGGATTAACTGTCCCTTTAAATTGTCGCCTCATTCTGTGGAGTCACATTCAGCCCCCCCCCCCCCCCCCCGTCAATGCTCTTTAACAAGTTGATAGATGTTAATTAAGCAGAGACAGAACAGATCTCAATAAATCTGCCTCTCCTTCATCAACACACACTCTTTTATTTTCTCTCTCTCTTCAGAGCGCTGCAGCATGTGGAGAAACTCAAGGTCTCGTCTCTCTTAAAGTCAAAGAGAAGTCAGTGTTTACACTGCCGTCTGTTTGCTCATGTTAACATCCGAAGAGCATCACAGATTCATGGCAGCTGGGGGTTGGGCTCTGTATTTTCTGTCATCAGGTCAGTAAACCACATCTGAACCCTGTCCTCCAATGACACATATGATCTCTTGAAATCCCCTGAGAACCAGGATGAATCACGGCCAAAACTACACCTCATACTGTAATAAAGATCTGGGGATTCATGTATAATCAAAGTTTTTCAACATGCATTTAAAATGTGCAATTTTGGTATTTCTTAAAAGAAAGTAAATATGTGCACTCTTGACTGTATGTACACACACTTTGATTGACTGATCAATACTGAATCACATGTGTTGAACTGAATGTCCTTGAATTCCATTGACATGAGCTTCAATAAGAGGCAGATCAGATCCGATCAGCAGGCGACCGGCACACGGCAGCAGAAGAGAAGAAAAGAGAAGCCAGCAGGGGAAATCCACACGCCGTCTTGGAGGGCCGCCAGAGCTCTATTTGTTTAGGCAGAGCCGCACCCTTCTTTTCTGAGAGCCGGACCCTTCTTTTCTGAGAGCCGGACCCTTCCTGAACGCTGGAGAACTTCCGAAAAAAACTCTCCTTCAACATGTTTCTAATTAACTGACATTTCTAAAACACAAACTAAAGAAGTTTAGAATTTCACAATTTTTTCCTTTCACAATTTTGGTTTTTCCTAATGCATTTGAAATCAGTTTGCAAAAAGCAAGCACGGCATATAAACACGTGAATGACTCTGATGCTTGTTGTGTAACACTCCTCAAGAGTAAAATGTCCCCTATGGTTTTACTACAATAAAAAACATGAAATCATGGTAACCGCAAAAAACACCACCGTTTAATCGTGGTGTTTGTAGTAAAACTGTGATTATACAAACTATCAACAATTCACACACAACACACGATCACTACAGTTTTACCATGGGTCATTTTCATCAGGGTTGAGACGGATGCTACGTTTACATCTTCCACCATCACAGTTATGTCATCATCACTATGGCAACCAAGAGAATGAACACTGACGTGGATAGAACAGATCTGAACAAACAGATTTCATTTTTCACTTTATTGTCGTTTTATTCATATTTTGAAAATAGCTTTTAATGGTAATTTTAGTCAAATCTTTCTAAATGTGTTATGTGCATTTTGTCATTTTATGATTTATTGTTTAATGCTGTACGTTTAATTCGTTTTTATTCTACTTTCAGCTTTAGCAGGCAATCATTTTGGTCTTTCCTGTAATGATATTTAGGCCTTTTGAAATTTTTATTTGATTTTTTTCTGATATATTGTGTACAGCCAAACCGTTGCAGACATGCAGAGGTTGAGCTTACTGTAAACACACAAACAATGAGCTCCAAAAAGTGATGAAACGTGCGTTTGGTTTGAGCAGTTACAGTAGATGGCGAAACGCCAGCATCGGGAGTGAACGAGTCGAGGATTAAATGCAGTTTGTGTCCACACAACATGAGTGTGTTTTTAGATCAACAATGCCAAAGGGAACTTTTCGCCAGGAAACTCAACAACACCTGGAGACACACAAGACTGAGCTCTGGAGAGAAACACTGATCACTCTTTTCCCAACTGATATGAAAGCAGATGGCTCGACACGTCTGTAGGGAGAAACCATCCGGAGCCGAGGAACAGCTCACATTTCAATCAGACGTCACCCGTCCACACGGACTACTCATGCTTCCTGCAACAGACAACATTAAAATTCATCCATTTTATAAAACAAAAACAGTTCAGGTCCTGGATGCTGATTGGTCAATAACAGTGATGCATTAATAACTCTGTACAGCAGCCAATCAGAACCGATGGTTTCATGTTTCTGTTATAGCATTAAATGGTCGTACCTTAAAGTCCCCGTGAACCGGAAGTCGCGATCGATTTTACCTCCGTATTTTCACGCATTTCCGAGTACATGGAATTTTGAATGAGAAGAACAGTTGGCGTGGCTTTCTCTGCGATTTAATTGGATGTACAAAAACATTTTGAAATGGAACTGGCAGCAGACTGACAGCTGAAGGGGAGGAGTTAACGGATGCTCCGCCCAAACCGTCTAGTCAATAGAGGACGGAAGTGCAAATGTTCTCATTTTCAACTGAAGATTATAAAGGCACATGCATTTTAAAAAGAGAATGACCCACACTGATAAACTATTTACTATAAACACAGCAATAATTCATTTGAAAATAGGCATTGTAATTTTGAATTTCACTGGGACTTTAAAAAATGATATTTGTGCTATTTACTATCAATTGTTTTTTAACAAAAGCACTTGAGGTTGTACTAGAAAATGTCATTGCTCAGATGTGGCTCTTTCATGGCTCAGGAGATTTAATGCCGTTTTCCATTTTACTTTCAAGTATGAACCGAGCCTCAGATGATTGTCACTTTTTCTCAGGAGAAATATCCGAGACACACGTGAGACTTAAGCAAAAGTTTCCATTTGCATCTTATTTATATGAGGAATGATGAAAAGATTTAAAATGTGATTTTTATAAAGCACTAAAGAAGTAAATGTGATTTGACAAAGAGCTGCAGATCAGTGTGTGCTACGACTGATGAATATGTGACAGATCTGCATTCCTGAGACTGATTTAATCTTCGCTAAAGCAAACTCTGCTCTCACAGACACTTTCAATTAGAACTTCAATCAGAACTAGTCAGAGCAAGAGACGACTTCAGCTCATTTTATAACGCGCTACAAGATGAGAGATCCACGTTGTATACAACGATGGAAGTGAAAGGTTAGATGTGCGCAAATGCAAATGTTTAACAGACCGTATAAAAGCAGTACAATTTTACAGCTATTTTAAGTTGCTTCACGTTAAGCCACAACAGAAACACTGATGCTTTGTAAATATAGATGACCTATTTAAGGTCTGACCCCCGAACTGACCCGCTGAGACCCTGACCTGAGAACTGTGTGCATCTATAAACACATTAATATACAGTACAAAGACAACAGCATCAGGACTTTGGATTAAAGCTGCATCTGTACTGTATAGGGCTGAGCGATATTACAGAAAAATGCGATATGCGATAACATGCTAAATAATGCGATACAATATTTATTTTTCTATCTGCATCAACCGAAAACTTACGAGTCTATAGACCACTTCGCAATATGTGGACACTGGTCCAGGAGCACTTCCCGTTTCAGTTTTATTTACGTTTTAAATCTCACATATAACTGAAACTTTGAGATGTTCGTTTAACATTTTGATTCAGTTAAAAATGTTCTTTAAGTTGCATTTCGTTCAAGTGTTAAAAACTGAAACAGGAAGTTCTTTTGGACCAGCTTTTGATCAGTGTCGTTTACGTCATCCAAAGGGGTCTATACATAATTTTTTGAATTCTTAACAGAATACAGTAATTGACAAATGTTGGACATTTGCTATATTTCGATATATTGCACAGCCTTAGTACTGTATATAAAGTATATCATGTTGCAGTGCCATCTCTGTCTGGAACATTAAATGTACGTTTTGTCCAAAAAGTGTCGAAAAATAACTGACATTTTCAGCCAAATCATACCAGACAGCTCAAAATGTAACTCGGTGTTATAAGCTTATTGTCGTGAATCAGTATGTACTTGCTTAATAAGGGATTTTCTGTTCGTTTTAACCATTAAAAGTGCCAGATTGCAGTTTTAATGAGGGTTCGGTGAGTGCATTCTTCACACCTCTTGCTTGCATAACCTAAGTGTGTTGTGAAATGGAGCCAAACGGCATTGCCTGCATGCAAAAGAACATTCCAGAACGGTTACAGCTTTCATAGTTTATTATATTTACAGCACATAAAAAAATCCACCACGTTGAGTCATGGATGGCTGCAGACGTCTGCAGAAAGTCCAGAATCATAAACCAGCTGGAAAAGAAACGCACAAAGGCGCGACTGACGGGGCGAGTCGGAGCTCAAAATACACCTCGAGTTCCCTCCCCGCCATCAGCCCTCTTTAATCGCTCCTGTCCAGGAGGTCAGCGGGGTGCGCGAACAACTCGTTCCACTTCACGGAGAGTTCCCGTGTCAAAGACGCAGACAGAGAACTGAGGCCGTTCATTTAGCGAACACATGATTGAATTCATCCCGTCAGGGGTAGTGTTATAAGCTTTAATCAAAGAGGCGGGCGGTGCATAGGAGCGTACACTTCTGTCCAGATGTCCAGTGGAACATTTCACCAGGATAAAGAAATAGTGACTAACGTAAAGCAGGCGAAACACGAGAATACAGTGTACACAACTTCCTGAAGGCGTCCTTTAATCTGTAGGAGAAAAGTTAAAAATCACTTCGAAAGCAAAGGGTCGGCTCCTCCGTCGATCGGCAAACTCAGGTTAGTGTCGCCCGATGAGTTCACAGCAGGCCACCGGGGTTGGAATAAAGTGCTATTCTTAACGTGACACATTAAATAATTCAAGCAAATACAACGGAAACGCCACCGGCCTCTTTGACGAGCGGATGCGAAAAACGTCACATGATGTGAGACAGAAAACCAGCTGGACAAACCTACACAATCATCTCAGAGGTTACGAAACAGAATTTCACATTATCAGAATTGGATGAAGAGAGACGCAAGAGTAAGACTTGTAATGTAGTATCGTGGCGTTGATATTCGTCCGTTCTGGGCATCCTATGAGGGGCGAGAGCGAGCCCGCGTCCGATGAAGGACACCATCAGTCTTCAACAGCAGCACTTTCATCTAACAGGATTTTTCCAGGCAGAGCGTTTCGTGAATAAATACATTCGGATTTAGTGTCGAGCTACTTCTAATATAATGTACGTACTAAAAGAACAAACAGACGGAAGATGAAGAGACGAACAAAGAGAAGATGGGGGAAATCGATGGATCGCTCTGAGATTTTCCAGCGTTCTCCTTGTGGCCCCTCAAACGCAGTTCACTCATCCAGTCCACAAGTCCGCCGTTCTCTTCCAACAGCCGTGTGTGTGGGGGGGAAAGCACCGTCGCTCATAATATCCGTGGCATATAAAGGCACTCTCCGTCCGGGGAGACTGCCACGTCTGGGGAGCGCAGGCCCTGCGTGAAAGCCAAACCAGCACCTTCCTCTTCCTCTGAAGACACAAAACAAACGCAGAAAGTCAGTTGACAGATAAAAAAAGATTGTGACTATGAAAACCGTACGATATGTATACTATTAAAGCAAATACATGTACGTCTGCATCATGTGTATCCTTTATAAAGAAAGCAAACCCAGAATGCATTGCAACAAACACTGTGAAAAAAACCAACAGAGTGTTAAAACAAACGTACTTCATTAAATACAAAAAATATTTTTTTTCCAATAGTTGATTTTCCTGTTAAAAGCAGCACATTGTCTCTTAAAAGGATCATTTAGTCAAAACTCAGAATTCTGTCATCATTATTTATCCTTCCATTGTATGAACACTAATCCACTGAGACATTTCTCAAAACATCTTCTTTTGTGTTCCACTGAAGAAAGACGCTAGATTTACTAGCACATGAGAGGGAGAAATTGATGAGAACATTTGGATTTTGGGCTAAACTATGCTCTTAAGAACATGAAATGTCACATTTTTGTGTGGTAAGGAATTGTTGGCTGTGTGTTTAATTGGTCACACCTGAAGTCGGGACAAGTCTGAGACAATTCATTGAAATCTAGTAAGACAAAACTGTGTTAACAAAAGTGTGTAAAAATGACATGTTGAGGAAAGGTGGTTCATCCTGCAGGACGTCAGGGTGCTTACAGCTCACAGACATGAAGTCTGACAAAACACCGCTTACATGACTAAAAATGGCTGTGGTGAAATACAGGAGTGCTAACATCAGCAGTGGGACGGGCCTGGAAACTTCAGACAATATTGAAGTAAGCTGTGCTGTCTCATCTTCTCTAAACATTCAGTGACTCGAAGGAAACATGAAGCGTTGAAAAATGTTTCTAACCCTATCCTACAATCCCCGAATCGTGAAATATATAGAAGAAGAAAAATATCAACATAGAAGAAATAGTTCCGCCAAAAATAAACATCGTCACAAAAGATACCAAAAAAGGACCCATGAGTCACACATCAAACACTAGAGGAGCAAATGAAGATGTTTATTTATCTCTTTAAGACAAACAGTCTGAGACCGGTGATAATGAATTTGACATAAGAATAAGTGTGCTCAAGAAATAAAATGACATGTGACATCTCAAGTTTATTAGATATTATTTACTAGAATGATCTTGCTTGTTCTACAAACACCATGCACTGTGCTGTCTTTCACATTCTCTGTGTTTTTCTGTTTTTCTCCTGTAAAGCTGCTTTGGAACAATCCACATTCTGTAAAGCGCTATATAAATCAAATTGAATTGAACTGAACTGACATTGTATCAAACATTGTCGAAAATTAGGATGTGCAAAAGACGGAACCAACAGAGAATCTCACGCCCCCTCTTAGCAACAGAAAAACAAAACTCATCATTTGTAAAAAGGGGATGGTCTTCTTTTCACAAAATGTTCTAGACCACAATTTCACACTAAATATTTTTATCCAAACCATGCTTTTTAAAATTGAGGCAAAAGAGAATCACATTTATGTCTAGAGCACAAGCCTAAAATATTGAGACACATATCACGTACCGTCAAAATAAGGAAAAATACAGAGATATAGGCAAAGACAGAAAAGAACCTCACCTAAGTTTCGCAGTGAGCAAGTAGAGATGTGATTTCTGCGCTCATGTGTCCCACCGCCTTGGCAGCCTCCATGATGGCCCGCCGGTACATCCCTTTCTTTTTACGGTTGAATCGTGACCTGAAGAACTCACGGAACGGTGACAATTTGGCAACCGAAAGTTGGGAGGTGGTGGGCGAGCCGAACCAGGACACTTTAGCTTCAGGCCAGGGAGCGTCAACCTCCCCTTCTTCCCTATGAGTACCACTAATACTGAGTATTCGTGCGGGCCACCAGGGGAAGCCGTGGATCTTTCCCCAAACCACATCGCCCACAGTCACCGCGTGACCTTCCTCTGTCACGCACTTCGTCATGCTGCGAGTATGAAGTCGTACGGTGAGAGGCGGAACCGTTTTACTTTCCCCGTGAGAGGAAGACGACACCGAGATGTCGTCGCCCGGTGCGAGGTCGCACAGTTCCGGTGAGGTGCCGTCCGAACTGAACGACTTGGACTCATCCAGGCTGTCGCTACTGCACACGGACAGACTCGACGAGTCGGCTTTCCTCTTGCGGAAGTTGATGAGTAAAGTCAGGTCGCCGTGACGCTCAACTTCATCCCCACAGGTTCCAGACCAAAGTTCTAGTGAATTCTTCTCGGCACCGTCCTCGGACTGCGACAGAGTGGAGCTGGGAACTCTGGGACTTTTCCGACGTGTGCCACCCACCAGTTCAGTCTCGTACACCGACACCTGCTGCGTCCCGTCACTGCGGGATCTTAAGCGTATCTTAGGCGATGGGGTGTCTGGACCGGTTAGCTTGGGGAGCTTGAGTTTGGGAATGGAAATGGTAAGACCAGTCCTGATGGCGTCCATGGAGGGTTGTACATCTTTTTTAGGCTCCTTGGAAGTTTCTCTTTCTCCATGACCGTTCTGGAGCAGCTGCTTGGGGCAGAATGGTTTGACAGATCCATGTACTCTAGATGGGATCTTAATGACTTCACCTTTACCTTGAGGAGTGCTATAGGAGATCTTAATGACGGGACTGTGAGGAATAACGACGCCTCCTGGAACCTTCTCATCGTCCTTCTTGTCCTTGCGAAAGCGCTTGTTATCGTAGCCCATGGAGTCCTCTCTTTGTTTCGACTCTTTATTGCTGTCCCCATCATCCTTCCTCAGACTCTTGGCTGGGAGTGTTTTAGTGTCCTCGTCGGCTTGAGGCGCGTTCTCCTTCCTCAACATCTTGGGCACCGTCGGCCCATCTTTGCTGTCCTCATCGCTGTTTAGCGTGTTCTTGCATTTCTCGCACAGCACCTGCCGCGGCCTGAGTCGGATCGTGCTCATGGTCATCCTCCCTGGTTCTCGACCTCGCCTTTTCTTTCTCTTGATTGGACGAGGCGGTGGTTGAGGTACCCATTGGTTGTAGGTGTGCCGGACCCACATGGGTTGGGGGAAAGGGGCGCCCTCAAAGTACGGAGGGTACGTGGGCTGGCCCGGCTGGAGCGGGATGGGTACAGGAGCGGGAGGGGCCACCTCGGGTTCCGTGTTCTCATCTTTTGGTTGCTGTGTAAGTTGACCGGAGGGTTCCAAGGAAGGCTCTTCGCTTGAGACTTCACAGTCTGGTCTCAACACAAGGTTCTCTTCTGACTTCCCAATGACGTCTGGAAGGCAAAAGAGCCCAGTCCTGCAAACACAGACAAATGGAAACATAAGAGCCAATCATAATCAAACACTTTTGACACAAGTGATGGAGTTTCATGAGCCATGAGAACGGCCATTCCTTACAAGAACAAAACAGCCAGCACAACACGTCCCTGGTGTTCTGTTCTTTGACATAAGCGTCAAAGCTCTGCACAAAGAGAGCGAGTCTGAATGTTCTGGGGAAAAAACCTTTATAAAGATGACACTTATCTTTTAAAACACTAGGATTTGAACTGTAATAGCAGATTAATCGTTTCTAATGTTAGCCAATTCTTGACCTGGAGAACAAGTTGGTGAACCAGCTCTATCATGCAACACATAACCACACGTGTGCTTTTTCCTTATAATCTTTAAAAAAAACCCACAGGATTCAGTTAATCTTTCAAACTTCTTAACGGTGTTGAACAACGTTCTGTTACTCACATGACCACATACTACCCAATAACAAAAGAATTAACCAAAATACTTCATTAAATGTTTACCTTTTGTACACATATGTCTTCCTCCGTTTCTTACTTTAACAGTATTTTTAGTTCACTACAGTTAAGGTTTATGAAAATAACAGCACAAAGATTTCACATCCCTACAGTAAAACATCCATCAAGTGAGGTACATTTGAGATTCAGGTCGTTTAGATGTGAAACAATGAAGGCACTCCGAGCGCACAGGTGTGTGATTCAGTACTGATGATGATGAAATCTGTAAAATATTAACAACAAGCTCTGCGGCTCCCCTCGGTTAGGATCGACAGACAAAGAGACCAATGGAACAACCCGGAAGCCACCCCCCCACCTCCACCTCTGAACAAAAACAATCCCATAAACCAGCAGGGACACGGGACGAGGGCCGAGAGATTTCAATGTTTTCACATGCGGCCCTGAAATCTGATTGTGCCGGGATTATCAATTAAACCTTCGAAGGAAGTCCTGTGGGTCTAGAGCGGCAGAAAGCCCTCAGGCAATAAACTACAATCATTTGAGATGTTTGATGTAAAAATAAAACGCCCACCCCTGAAGCTGCTGTCCTGAAGGCCATAATTACACCAGCCGCTCTATCCAAAGCTAAAGCTGCGAAGGGAATATATAGAATATTATATTACAAATGCTAATGACCGATCGTAATTAACGACTTCATGCCATTTAATAATCCAAAACTATGCTTGCAATGAAATCTCACTACTGACTGCAATGCAGTGTACCCCAATGTCAAACAATACACTTATACACATATACAATACACATACACGCGACAACAACAACAACACATTTTAAACAGTAACGTTGTTGTTACGTCTCCAGAATAAGTTATTCTATATAGTATAATACTAGAACATATTTTGAAGAATGTTGATAATCAAACAACACTGAACTTCATTGTGTGAACACAAAACCACAGAGACGTTTCTCAAAATATCTTCTTTTGTGTTCCACTGAAGAAAGATTCCCATACAGGTTTACAAACACACGAGAGGGAATAATTGATGACAGAATTCATGTGTATACCTGTTAGCTGTTATTATTGTGGATGCACTGCAGTGCATTGTGGGATAGAGTACTCTAAGCAGCGTGCTTTGTTGTGTAACGCACACTAGATCATTTTCAGATCACACAATTCACAGAGCATAAGGAGTGAATAATGTAAAAACAGCCAGATACGTTTCTCATCCTGCTATCAAACTAAGGAATAAAGGCCGTCCATGCTATCCATGTCCAAGGACGCGGCGGATGACCTGCCGTGACTCACTGTTCCTGCTCCACTCAATAACATTCTGAGCAGGATGTGACGCATCGTGACATAACAGAACAACGTCATGAAGAATTTCACATTAGACAACATCTCAAAGAACCAAAGACACCAATAATGTCACATACAAAAACAAGCTCACCATTATTCTTCCACGAACAGAAAAATATGATGGAAACTTTGGTTTAAGGTCTTTTTCGGATGTCTTCTTGGGTGTAGGTGCTTTATAAAGTGAATGTGACATAAGATGCATTCGAGCTATAAATATCTTACTGTATTTTAACACCGCACGAACCTGTGTGACATACGCCCTGAAGCGCTCGTATTAAGTCAAACATGCACATTGACAAATAGAAAAATCACCAAGTGATGGTGTTCATAGAGACAAATGTTTTGTCAAGCGTCATCTCATACGTCTTTGTCTGACACAAAGAGTTCCAGCTCTTTAAATGAACACTCCAATCTTAAATATGACATTTATTTGATGAAATATTTGATATACACATGCATCTACCGACATGATTTTATCCCTTAATCATATGCTCTGGGTTGGCAAAGATTATAAAAAAGGTTAACATTGAGAGGCCTCTTTAAACCTTTAAGATGGGGCCTTTACAATGTTAATAAAGATTTTCCCAAAATGCAAAGAGAACCACGTTCAATTCATTCACATGTACAGTTGACAAATGTGTGACCTTTAAACTAAACTAATGTCCAGGTAGCCATCACAAGCTACAACAATGCCACCAGGGCCATTCGTCAAGAACAATGATGTTTCACTCAAGAATGAAATAAAGAAACATTACATTACGTATTTCAATAATTCGCCACGACATATTACATACAACACGTTCATCCATGTTTCATCTCTATGGAAATACACACAGCAGATTGTGAGACTGATAAACAGCTTCAGAGGGCTACACGGCTAACTACAAACGCAGCATTAAACATCTACCGTCAAATACCAGAATTAAAATCACACGATCCGAGACAAAAAACGTGATTTATTCCTTTAAACGCGTTTACAGTGCGTGAAAGGTGACGCTTTGGCTTCTTCTCATTGTTTCACACACAGGCCTCTGCTTGTCTTTTTTTCGGCCTGCTGTTGGGCCCACGCGAGAAATGATTTTTTTTTTCTTTCACAAAAACACAGAAATGTCACTCACTTTTTTTGGCAGTCCAGTAAAATGCCCGTGTAGCTTCTCTCTCGGTACGTGAGCGTCACCAGCAGCGTGTCGTTCACGATCTGATCGACGGTGACGGGGATCCGGGAGCCGGCCCGCAGCTCCTCCGCTACAGCCTGCATGTTTCCTGACTCGGGTGTCCGGCTTGGCATCGCTCGATCCCGGCCGCCGGAGCCTCGGTCGTCTCGGCCTTCGCTGCTACTCCGCTCCGTCAGCGCTCGGGAGGCTCCGCCAGCGCGCGGAATGACGCCATCAGCTCCGCCGAGGCGATTACAACGGATCCGCCGCGGTGACATCACTGCCGAAAGACTAAACACATATACTGCATTTACGCCAACATATGTACACAGTCAACTATTAGAGACGAGATAACAGAAGAACACACTCACCCATTCAACTTTTATAGCACATATAATACACTATATATACAATTTTACATATTATAGGAAAATGATGCATAGTGAAGGCATAGTATACATACATACAGCCCACTTCAAGTATAACATATATTCACATATTATATATCATTAACATGTCCAAACACATCCATTATTCACCTTTAACAGCACACACACTACATACTCACCTTTTAACCGCTCACATATATACACTATTGTATATACCATACACATATATAGCCCACTTCAAGTGTAACATATTCATAAATTATCGAATGTGAAGTATATATTTACGCAGTTGTTCACTTAAACTAATCTATTATTACAGCAAAAGCCTAAAGTAGATCAATCGACCTGAATACATTTACAACACTCTTTTGATTTATTCTTAAATTCACATGAGCATTTACTGCTGAAATGCCAACCTGCTCTACACGAAACCCAGGCATTTCATTTACCCAAAGTCTTTTTCCTAATGTTATTTATACAGGTGCTGACGCTTGGCTATCTTTAGTGTTTTATTAATCATGTGCGTGTTTATGACAGGATCAAAACATGTGACTGAAAAATAACAGCAATCCCCTGAACAAATGCATCAAACGATGAGACGGGACGTTACACGGCAAGAGAATAATAGTGATGTGATATGTGGAGCTTCAGAACACACGGGCAGTGTTTCAACATTGTGACATTAGGCCTTTAAAATGGCCGACTGTGTGGAGTCCAGACACTGATTCATGGAGAAATAAAACAGGATGGATGACACCTGCTGGTCAAACTGAGAACACTGGGTATTCAGTTCAGACAGACTTTATTATGGAAATGCAGCACAGACCTGCTGTCATCTCTTGAAATATCTTCCAGACATTTCCTCAGCGAAGACAGTGAATCTGTACTCCAAAGCTCCAGGCCTACGTCCTCCCCTGAACAAGAGTTTAGAAGATGAAGGACTTTCTCGTCTGTTTTCAGCATGCCAAGCACTACTGCTAGACCTCAAGTTTGGATTATTATTACAGTAAATACATAAACATTCATGAAGACAACATTATTGATTTCAGCATTCTGGTATTACAACAGCCAGAAGAGGAAAAGCCTGGGGCATAGAATTGGAATAAATACAGAAAATGAAAGTTTTTCAGTTTGCTTGTGTTTTATCAAAGTTGGTGAAAAATGTGCAGTTAATATAGCTACTGGACTACACCGTGATGCTTTTGAGATACAGCCCTGTTGAAAAAACCAGCATGCTGGTTTGGTATGTTTTGATGCTGGTTTGTTGATTTCTGCTGGTTTAAGCTGGCCATGTGCTGGTTTAAACTGGTCGAACCAGCATCAAAACATACCTAACCCAGCATATGCTGTTTTTTTCAACAGGATATAGGTTTTCAACAGGTTTTTCTCTAATAAAACCTAGTATTTGAACATGTTCAGCCTGTAAATGTGTCTGTTAAAGGTCCAGTGTGTCATTTTTTGGAGGATCTATTGACAGAAATGCAATATAATATACATAACTACGCCTTCAGTGGTATATAAAGAGCTTACATAATGAGGCGTGATGTTTTATTACCTTAGAATGAGCTATACATCTATCTACATACATCGTTGGTCCCTTGCATGTAGTTCTTTGAAAGGGAGGGGGGTGGGGCGTTTGTTGCAATTCGCAGCGACGCCGCTAGATTTCACAGACTGGTCCTTTAAAACAAACTTGACTTCCACCATTAACTACCATAGTAGAAAAAATGCTTTATAAATTTCTCCGTTGTCTTAAACACAAACGTTTTGAAGAATAGCACTTCTGACTCATTGTAATTTTTCCTACTTTAGTAGTCAATGGTGGCAAAGAACTGTTTGGTTACAAGTATTCTTCAAAATATCTTTCTCTGTGTTCATAAGAACAAAGAAATGTATACAGATTTGGAACAACTCGAAGGTGAGTAAATAAAGACATCTTTTTACTTTTGGGTGCACTGTCCCTTTAAAGCCTTGTTCTCTAATTTATGTAGGCTAATGGTAAAAAATATAATTCTCTTACTATAATGTCAATTAATTAATAATAATAATGCATTATTTAGACTGTATTTACACAACACACTTCTTTATACATTCGTTTTATCCTACATTTTTACAAGACACGAAAATACCCATAATGCCTTGCTTTGCGAGCGTCTTCCAGTTCGCAGCTAGTTACTTCAAAACCACTCTAATATTTTCGTAATGTAATCGTTTTAAAGTTGTCAGCAAGCGATGACTTTTTATTTACTTGCGGTGGCGGCACAGGCCTGAGTTTTTAACTAACATCGTGAAAAACTTAAGGTTCCTCAAACTACGAAGAGGCTCGTTTGAGATGGCCAAATTCTGCGCAGAACCGATCACCGGTGATCAGCGCGAGATGCATGCCGGTAAGAAATGTGTCCGAGTTACGTCCGCCTTGCTCTGACGTCATGCTGACGTGTGTCAAAAAACTCTCGCGACGGCCAGGCGGCTGTGTCGGATTCTTCAGTCGGGCGCTGTGGCTGACTGCGCTGATGAAAAGCACGATGGGAAACAACTTGCTGACGACACATCTTAAATGCTCATTGGGCGAGAATGTCAGCTGATATCTTTTTTCTTAAGTGTTCCATTAATAAGTCCATTAACTGAAATAGGTTTTGAGATTTATATGTGGAAAAAACACACCTATGTGAAATATATAGTCCTCATAACCACCTTGATGTAAAAGCAGTGGCAATTCAATTGCATAGATTTCATCTTCGATAAAAATCGCTTTTTTATTAAAGTACAACACAAACATTACAAAACAAGATGGTATACAGTTACATTCAAAAACAGACGAGAAAAAATAATAAAAGATAATACAAACCAAACAACAAAGACAAAAAAGAAAAAAAAAATCAAAATGTTCCATCCATCCACATTAATAAATTCAAAACAAGAAATATAATTTATATTATCGAACAAAATTCCAGCTTTTTATTATTGGCTTTTGACAGCATTTTTAAATATTGTCCCAAATAATTCTTAAATACTACAAACAATTAAAAAAATACATTTGGGAATTAAATTCTTAGCTAACAAATTTAAGTTATTAATATTAAAAAAAGTTTGACCTCCTTTTTCACAGTTTCCATATTACATTTTTTTATAATTCACAACATTTTACTAATTTAACCACAATTATTGCACTTTGTCCAGGAATTAAAGAAAAATATGCTCTGAAAAAAATAGGGTCTGTGTTTTCTGGAAATGAGTTACAGAATTTACACAATATAGGAACTCCCCAGAAGTATAAATATCACATACAATTTTGATTTTTTTGGGGGGGGATAAACTGGAAACTTAAAATAGGAGGTTCTAAGTTTAAGCATTCGTTTGTCAAAGAACATATCTAAATTCTTTCGTTCAGCCTTGACATGGTTGAGAGTTTGTCTAATATACGATTTAGAACATTTCTCACTTTTAAACTCAGTTGGCCCAAGAAAAATGCGATAAAAACGTGAACGCGATCCATTCCATTCCTGACGTTTCCAGTCGACTCGACAGCGTGATTTGGGAAGAGTCCGTCTTGCCTGCACTGTTTTCACTCCTCCCCTTACTGCAGCCGCCTACTCTCGTCTTCTTTTCAGGCGAGGCGACAGTGCATCTCAAACAAGCCTAAGATGTGCGGCGACATCTCCTGGTTTGGATTGATGACCAGCAGCAGTCACATGTGTTGGTGTGTTTGAGGCGAACACTAGACGGCAAAAAGTTTAAAAATGATAAAAGCACTGAAGCATATGGTGCTGGTCATATAATTAGAATATCATCAAAAAGTTGATTTATTTCACTAATTCCATTCAAAAAGTGAAACCTGTATATTATATTCATTCATTACACACAGACTGATATATTTCAAATGTTTATTTCTTTTAATTTGATGATTATAACTGACAACTAATGAAAATCCCAAATTCAGTATCTCAGAAAATTAGAATATTACTATAAGACCAATACAAAGAAAGGATTTTTAGAAATCTTGGCCAACTGAAAAGTATGAACATGAAAAGTATGAGCATGTGCAGCACTCAATACTTAGTTGGGGCTCCTTTTGCCTGAATTACTGCAGCAATGCGGCGTGGCATGGAGTGGATCAGTCTGTGGCACTGCTCAGGTGTTATGAGAGCCCAGGTTGCTCTGATAGTGGCCTTCAGCTCTTCTGCATTGTTGGGTCTGGCATATCGCATCTTCCTCTTCACAATACCCCATAGATTTTCTATGGGGTTAAGGTCAGGCGAGTTTGCTGGCCAATTAAGAACAGGGATACCATGGTCCTTAAACCAGGTACTGGTAGATTTGGCACTGTGTGCAGGTGCCAATCCTGTTGGAAAATTAAATCTGCATCTCCATAAAGTTGGTCAGCAGCATGTTAAAATGACAGTTATTTTCGTCAGGTAATTTCAAATGTCGATCAAACTGACTGGAACTACCTGTGCATTAAACGGCTTTAATACGCACCTTCCAACCAATCAGAATTGAGTATTCAAACAGCCCATGGTATAAGGTATTATATACAATACTACATTGCAATTCTCATGAAAGGCAAAATCAGTAGATATTTTACCCATGCATCAATGTCTTGTGACATACTAGGCCAAAAAAATCTTCTGAAAATCGCATCTCTGGTCTTTTTTTGACCAGTATGCGCCCCAAGACTGCTGGCATGAAACTCCTTGAAGATTTCATCTGCCTGCTCTGCTCCACAAACAACTTTTGTCATTACTTCACTTGTCATTCCTTTGTGACGTACATAAAACAATTCTCCATCTATGAGAAAAAGAAATAATTCAAAGATCAAAGTTTTATTCTCTGGACACACATTTGTAAAGGATTTTCACGTTAACTTTGCTGACAAAATGCACACAAGTCTTGTTTGTAAAAAACAACTTGTATGACCTAATTTGACCAAGGCCTATAGTCCTGGCTTAACCCCTTATAGTGATACTTCACCCAAAAATGAAAATTCTGTCATCATTTACTCATCTTCGAGTTGTTACAAATGTGCATACAATACTTTGTTCTGATGAACATAGAGAAAGATATTTGGAAGAATGCTTATAACCAAACAGATCTCGGCACCCATTGACTACCATAGTAGGAATAATTACTTTGTTTTTTTTTGTTCTGTTGAACACAAAAGAAGACATTTTGAAAAATGTAGGACAGCAAACAGTTCTGGGGCACTTTTTTACTACCATTGTTTTTTTCCCAAATTTTCATTTTTGGGTGAAGTATCCCTTTAACTGTCACAAGCCCACATGTGGGGCCAAATTCTTTTTTTAACTATTCAACTGCTAATATCCTATGCCAAACATAAAAAAAACCCTGACAAACTATATAATGTTGGAAAGCTCTAACCCAAATAGCACAATCCATCTGGCTTACATCTATTTGACGTCTGCATTTAAATCTGAAAGACATCAGCAAAACATAGTTTTGCTCATCTGTAATACGTCTCGGAGACGTCTGAACGTCTGTAATACATCATACAAAACATCTGCTAAACATCTTCGAAAGAGCAGCTTTACATCCATTCTACATAATAAACATCTTACGGACATCTTCTAGATGTCTATGTGACGTCTGACAGCAGACATCTCCGAGACGTATTGCAGATAAGCAAACTATGTATTGTAGATGTCTTGCAGATGTAAATGCAGACATCGAAAGACGTAAGCTGTATGTGTGCTATCAGGGAAGTGTCTAGTTTTCCATTTCTGATTTGCTATAGGAAATTAAAGTGACAAGAGTGCGTGGTGCAAACAATAATTACTTTTTTAAAGGCTTTCGACGAGATTAACTGAATAACTGCCGAAAAACAGGGTATCTGCAGGTTACTGAGAGTTAGATTTAAGACCTTTTTAAGACCGTGCAGAATGAAATTTACGACCAATTTCATAGAAATTTCATTATTATAAAAGAATTCGTTCAACGTGGACAAATAGTTTAATAAATTCAAAGAAAATCAAACGCCAACTCGTACCTCGGCGATGCTAACGTTACGTGTTTATTTCCTTTTTACATTGGGGTTAGTTAAGTAACCCCACACATCGTTGCTTAGTAACTGATCGTTTCAGAAGTCGACAGATGCTGCTCAATAACTTTCTGAATAATGAGATACAGTAATGCGTTAGGTGTGTAAAATCAATGTGAACTATATTCAAATGTCTTAAACAATTTCACATTCATTTTGATCGTTGCCATCTTCCTCATGCGCACATTCGTATGCATAGCCGCGGGAACGTATTTTGAGCAGGGGGTGCTGTGATATTTTCTTTTTATGACTGTGTTATGACTGTGCCATGGACGAGCCGCTTACGTTTAATGTTAATAAATAACGGAGGCAAAAATTAGTTGCTGCCGAGAATAAAGAAGATCCCAGTGTGATTATAGGATGCAGCATAAAAACAAACACATAAACGCATGTTATATGTATGCCTATAGCCAAAGCACAATCTGTTGTACGAAAACTAGCTGCGCGGCGGCAGCTTAACCGCCCAAACAAAAACCAGCGTGATTAAACACAACTTGAGTGCTGCACGGCGACAGCACAGAAATCAACACATAACGTTACATATTCTGCCTGTAGACCTAGCCACAATCTCAAATCAAGAAATACCTGTCTTACATTTCTGCTGGCCTGCATGCAAAACTCCGAAAGTGGCATTTCTTTCTGGGTTGACGCTGCTGAAGTCCCGCATGAGGTAAAAAAGTCTGAAATTCGTTTTGCGCCATTTGGACAAGACCGCTCATGACACTTGACCTTCCCTAACGCCGTGACGTCATAACACACTTGCGTTATCATTGTAACAGTAACGTTATTAAAGCAAAAACAGTGACGTTATTAATGTTTTCAATGGATATTAGTGAATAGACACATGAATAAAATGTATTATATTTATTTTTGATAAAACATTTCATTTACGGAGTGTCTATTTACACAGAGTAATGTTACAAATAGCCCGCCCAAGGCAGCAATGCATTTTACTCTAACCGAAAATAGCTGTATTTTCTTTGGATTAAGTAGTTAGATGCTATTGATACTTATAAATAGTGGCAGATAACTTTACCCTAAACTTAATGAATACATTTTTTTTAAACAAATGCGTGAGTTTGATTTAGAACCCCGGCCTCTGTCACACTAAACAGACTTTACACCTTACGCCACTGGAGTCATTGTATAAAATGAAGTCGTTCTTACATATTCTCTATTCCAATCACATATTGGTGGGCGTACCTGGTGCAAATAGTCTCTGCCTTTATTTATGTATCTTCCACACTGTTTCAGTTTTTCTTTCGCTCGACGCCAGGGGGTGCTGCAGCCCCCGCAGCACCCCACTTCCCGCGGCTATGTTCGTATGTCAGTTTCTGCTATCTGCATCCACCCAAAAAAGCTTTGACAATACATCACTTTTTGAAATAATTTTAATATACTTATTAAAATAATTTTTATGTTATTGCAAACCATTGCAACATGCCTAATGCGAAATGGACATTTCGAGCATTTAAACTTTCAGATCGCAACGATTAAGTCTAAACAATGACATTTTAAACGATTACTATCGCTGCTGTCTGTCTGTGTGTGCCCAATGAAGCTGTTTTTTATTGAAACCAATTAAAATCTTTTTTAAACGTTTGGAAAGAAACCGCAAGTTAAACCGCAAACAGAATTTTATGATTGGCTGATGCGGCTCACGTGATCCAAGTTCGCCAATGGAGTGAGATGGACGATAGACGCCAATAGATGAACCGAGTTAAAGAACACAACATGGGATTATGTTCCGATACGATCTGATCGCAAGTTCATCCTTCATTGTTACGTCATAGTAGAATTTGCTACGACTCCGTTTGTTTTGAAGCCTGCTGCTCATTTCCAGTTTGAACGCCGAACGAGTTGCAAGCAAGTGAAGTGAGTACAAACAGCGCAGTTTTCTTTACATTAATTTTGTTCAAACTATAATTTTAGCGTACTTTTATACAATATTTAATGTTTATTTTATAATCGAGCGAGCAAAAAAAACCAAGCGTGGCTTTCAATAACGACAATATTGATTCACTGTTTACATGTTACATGGCATGTCTATATTCGAAACCGGTAAAACTTAAACATATAAACTGTAAAATTAGGGCACAGTGTACTCTATTAATATGAAGGAATGGTCCGTATTGGTTTTCTACAGCTGTATCGCACTGAATTGTCTTGCGTTGCGTTTTGTTTTAGGCTTAACGCAAATGGCAGACATTTACCCCGTTTCTAACAGTCTATATTTTCCAATAATACCATGCATCTTAATACCATGTATTTGATACTTTTACAGTTTTTAATCTTACTTTTTTCTTTTCTATGTGTTTTCTGTAAAGCTGCTTTAACAGTGCAACATTTTAAAAACGCTATGGAGATAAAACTCTATAGAGACTGACTTGAGTAGTTTTGGCACAAAAAAAAATGTAACTTAACAGAAAAATTACTTGCAACTTGAAAGACAGCGCTTTAATTTACTATTTCTTTTGTGAAATGAAAATGCATGCTTTGGTTCACAAAATAAATGTTATACAACGCATCATTTTCTTTATATTCCTTATTGTATCATACTGTGATCATGACCCCAAACATCAAGACTCTTTTATCTTTCACAGATGGCACATCAGAATCCAGACAACGACGACAGCCCTGCTGTAATAGTCATTTTTGAAGGATCCAACCAATATCATTTGTTTGGTGACCTCTCTGAACAGCAACTCCGACGGGTCCTTACTGACATCTTGGGGCCAATGGCTTCAGGCCTGGACTCTGGGGACGATGACGCCAGCATCAACACGGTCTGGCCTACAAATGGAGATCTTCCAAACGTAATTAATCATGTAAGGAAAGAGATGATTAGAACAATTCACACTACAGACTGACTGATACAATACAATTATGTATAGATGTGTGAAAGCAGGGACACACTTCAGTTCAAAATAGAAATGTTATACAGTGCATCATTTTCTTCATTATATCTTGCTGTTTATATCTTGCTCATTATAAAAGGACTCTTTTGTCCTTTTACAGGTGGTAATTGAGTTTTCCCAAGGTACTGATCATGCCAACCGTGTACACATTGAGGTGGATGTGTTTAATCCAATGTCTGGAAGAGACCTTGAACAGATCTTTTCTGCGATAAGAGAGGTAAGTTAACAAATTATTAGAACAAATCACACTACAGACTATGACCAATACAATCATTTTCAAATGACAACGCACACATGCACACGCACGCACACACACACACACACACACACACACACACACACACACACTATAGATACCCTCATATGCAAGTAAAAATGTGGGAAAAACATACAGTAATAAATGCGGTCATCATCATAATCATAATTCAAGGTATGTATAATTTGTAAGAATGTTCATTTTATTTACCATAGTTTTTACTGCCCCCGAGGAATGATAGGGAGCAAGGAACCACTTCCTCAACTGAGTCTGCGTTTGTGGTGAGATGGCACAATGCGGTAGAAAATGTTAGGACCTTCTTCAGAAAAGCCTGGAAGCGATTGCGTAGTATCAGGATTAACTGTGTTGTTGCATTCGAGAGAGACTAAAATCACTAGAACAAGTTCTTTTCTACCCTTAACAAAAAAAGTAAAAAAAAAGTATACTAGGCATAGGTAAAAGTTAATTTTATTAAGTATGCGTAAGTAATGTTACCTAAGTAATGTTAAATTATTTTATTAGGTATATTTTTTTTAAGTACACTAATATAAATATACTGGTAATATACTTGTAAATGTTTGTAAATTTTGGCACGAAACTGGCGTTAGTTGTGATCAGTGTGAATTAGCTTTAAGAACGTAGGATCATGTAGGCATGGTGTTTTTTGAGCCTTCTTTTGATCAATGCAAGTTAGTTTTTAGAACGTTGGCATATGTAGGCGTGAGTTGGGTGTTTTTTTTGCGTTCGTTAGATCAGTACGAGTTCATTTTTAGAACGTTGGTATTTGTAGGCATGAGTTGGTGTTTTTTTTGCGTTCGTTAGATCAGCAGGAGTTAGTTTTCAGAACATTGGCATTTGGCGTTAGTCTGTGTTTTTTGGCCTTTGTTAGATCAGTGGAATTAGATCAATTGGAGATCAACGTTGGAATTTGTAGGCATTCCTTAGATCAATGTGATTTGGCTTTTAGACGGTAGGCGTTTGTTGGTGTTTTTGCCGTTTCTTAGATCAGTGCGAGTTAGCTTTTAGAACTTTGGTGTTTGGATTTGGCCTAATAATGATGATGAAATAATGATTTATTTAATCATTCTGTTGCACTTGTTTAAAGGTAATATAAAGTGACCTGTATGCCATCATTTTGATCCAGGTTTAATTTTGCAGTAAAACAGGATGAACTTTTTTTATGAATTAACTAGTTAAATTCTGTTGCGGGCGGCACAGTGGCTCTGTGGCTAGCACTGTTGTCTCACAGCAAAAAGGTCCCCGGTTCGGCTGGGATGGGAGACTTTTCTGTGTGGAGTTTGCATGTTCTCCCTGTGTCCGCGTGGGTTTACTCCGGGTACTCCGGTTTCCTCCCACAGCCCAAAGACATGCAGGTTAGGTTAATTGAAGAATCTAAATTGTCCCTCCCCCAATTTGTGTAGACTAACTTGTGTATGGTTAAATGGTGCCCACCATGAATATAGCCATACATGCTGGAATGGCAATAAGAAACAAATAAATATTTTTAATAAATTTGATTTTAAAGGTGTCATGAACTGGCCTTGTTCATTGTTTTATACTGTTGTGTAAGGTCTACTTATGACGTTCGCGTGGTTTTTACATAAAAAAACATCAAAATCAATAAGTAATAGGCTACTTTCTTCCCGGGTTTTGAGGCCGGCTTGACAAACGCTCGGTTTTACTGGGCATGCCGCATTGAAGACTTGGAAGTAAACGCCCACTGCTATGATTGGATAGCAGTTTGCGTTGTAAACTTAGTTGGAGCCTTCTGTGAATTTGGTTAGGCAAGTAACGTTAGGTTACACATTAGCAGGACATATCGAGTGATCTCTCGCAAAGCAATAGTGACGCATAGTACATATATGTTGTACTCACATAAGATTGCTGCGCCATTCCTGTCGGACCCAATATTGACACCACAGCACTGCTTTTTAATTTTACATTTAGGGTTAAAATTGATGTCTTAATTCATGACACGTTTAATCAAATAGGGATGAACTTCAAAATGAACTTACAACTCTACCAATAAATGTGTGGCTATAATCGTACAGCTGTATCTGTCTTTATCAAATTGATCAAACTAAATACTCTTCGAAGATACGAAGTATGCAATACTACTGTATAGGCACTCAAGATTAATATGAGATTGGCAGAAACTGTGTGTGCTACCTCATCTTTAATACCAGTGAGTGTTTTTGGGCCCTTTTGTTGTTTGACAAACATAATAAACCGAGATGTTTATGATGCTGCTGCCCCTTTAAGAGCTAGCGGATCTAATATAGGCCTACAGCAAAGCACAAGGATTCTTGTTAATATGGGAATTTTGACGTAATTTTGTTTATATGTCCGTTTTGGACGTTTAAGATGTGAAGGAGAACTCAGTAGTATTTTGCGCTAGGACTCCCTGGAAGCGCTCAAATCTCAAACCGCGAGACTTGAAGTGATTTTTCGTCATGAAAGCTGCATTGATACACATGTTTGCCTTTTATAAATATTGAACTCACAAATAAAAAGTATTTACCGTTATGTCTAACATTTTGTATGCTTTCCAGTATTGTTGGTACACGGTAGTGTGTGCAGTGCTGCATGTTTAGCATCACACTGCAAACACTACATGCAACACATTTCATTATTGCAGTTTGTACCATAGCCGGGGAAATTATTTTATTCTGCAGGCAAAACATATTTTAGTTGCAATAGTGAACGCTTCATTCTGTCGGTCCTTCTGCTTCAATATCAGTAGCACCCCAAAATGAAAATTCTGTCATCATTTACTGGCGTTCGGGTTGTTTCAAACCTGTATAAATGTCTTTGTTCTGCTAAACACAAAGGAAGATATTTGTAAGAATGTCAGTAACCAAACAGATCTCATCCCCATTGACTCCCATAGTATTTATTTTCCCTACTATGGCAGTCAGTGGGGGATGAGATCTGTTTGGTTACTGACATTCTTACAAATATGTTCTTTTGTGTTTAGCAGAACAAAGACATTTATACAGGTTTGAAACAACCCGAGGGGCCAGTAAATGATGATAGAATTTTCATTTCTGGGTGAACCTTCGCTTTAAATGCGCCTCTTACACCCGTGCATTACGTCAATGGGGGTCGGGGCCACTGATAGATAAGCAAATGGCTGAAGGAGGGGAGACGAAATGGAGCGACTCGATGTGCCGCTCTCGCAATATAACATTTCTGAGCATTAAATTTATAATGTGCAAAATAATATATTGATCAGTTTGCCAGTCACATTGGTGCGACCATTAAGAAAAACTGAAAAAAATAGTCGCAAAATGCCACCATCTGGTCTCAGTCTTTGTTCTTTTGAACACAAAATGAGATATTTTGAAGAATTTAGCAAAGCAAACAGTTCTGGGACACCTTTGAATACAATTTAAATTTTTCCTACTATGGTAGTCTATGATGTCCCAGAAAGGTCGGAACTAAGGTTTTCCAAACATCTTTCTTCGAGTTCAACAGAACAAATAGATTTATACAGAAATTTAAATGTTTGGGTGGAGTATCCTTTTAAAGTGAATTAAAATGATCATCACTGGTTTTGACCATGTCATGTCAAACCTGTATGACTTTCTTTCTTCTGGAGAACACAAAAGAAGATATTTGGAAGAATGTACCCGAATGTATTGACTTCTCAGTGGTTTTGTGTACGTCCCAAAGAAGTCAATAAAATGACAGCATTTGTGGCTGATCAATCCCACGAATATCATGCTTACTATTTACGTTGTTTATTCAAAATGGTTGAACAATCACATCCATCTTACTGTATAATGTTCACTTTATATGTGAGCAGCCTAATATAAAAAAAAAACATTTAAACTTCGGTTTCTCGATGGTTAGATTTCAAAAAGCATTTATTGTCATCACAAGGTTTTACTAAGCATGAATGTAACAGGAACTTTTAAAACAATAACATTCAAGAAGATTACAGTAATGATTGTAATCAATCAAGAACAAAGTAGAAAAGTTCACGTGTTTTTATCCAGGGTGACTTTGAAGGCACTTTCAAAGTTTCTTTATTCTTCGTTTGTGTGTTCTAACCTGTGATCCTATCCTCACAAGTCTCTCGTCTTTCTTCAACTTTCACAATCCACCACAAGATGTCAGTATTACACTGAAGGTATCTGGACATGTGCTTGTACCTGTCCACCCGTTTCACTGGAATCCAGGAATAACTGTGATGTCTCGGGTGAGATGAGCAGAGGATCGATCCTAAAACACACATTGTAAGTGATGTGCTGGTGTTTCTGGAGGCGAGCGACAACAAGATCTTCATCAGAGCTCTATTTCAAGGTTAAACATGAAAAACCAAATAGAAACACTGTAGTGTATTTAAAGTGCTCAAGAGGTACTCGAGACCAGTATTAAAGTGATCTTTCACCCATTTACTCTCCTTCAAGTTGTTCCAAATGTATATACCTTTTTTGTTCTGATGAACACCGAGAAAGATATTTGGAAGAATGCTTATAACCAGACAGATCTCAACACCCATTGACTCCCATAGTAGGAAAAATTACTTTTAATTACTTTTAAGAATACTTTTTTGTTCTGTTTAACACCAAAGAAGATATTTTGAAGAATGTAGGGCAGCAAACAGTTCTGGGTCACTTTCGACAACCATTGTTTTTTTTTTCAACCATGGGAGTCAATGGGTGTTGAGATCTGTTTGGTTATAAGCATTATTCCAAATATCTTTCTCTGTGTTCATCAGAACAAAGACATTTATATACATTTGGAACAACTTGAGGTCAGTAAATGATGACAGAATTTTTGTTTTTGGGTGAAGTGTCACTTTAAGCAGGGCTTGACATTTAGCATTGTCATGTGGTTGTCCTTCGGACAAGTAAATTTGTCATTTACTTGTCCGAGTACAAAAATTACTTGTCCTAAGATAAAAAATATTTCATTTGAATTATAATATAATATAATCAATATAATTGTTTTGGATTTAGATTGGTCAAGTTTGCTTCAAAGCATTTTAACTAGTGTCCGCTTTGGCCGCCTGAATTTGGTTATAGGCCTGCTCTCCGTGACTGCTGTAAAACAAAGGCAAGCAGTAATTATTATTAGTGTTAAGGCTGTAAGTTCACTTTTCTTGCACATAGCACTGGTGGATAAATTAGGGCCATATCATTTTTAGATTACCTAAATTTGTTTTAATATTTGTAAGTTGTGTGTTTTTCCTGTTTTACTATACAATAGTGGTATATTGGTCCACATAAATTACTGTAGTATACTATAGTATTTACTATAGTAAACTGCAGTAAAATTCTTACTATATTGTTTTTGAACTTTACTATAGTATACGGTGTTGATCAATTTACTACAAGGGCACTTCAATTTTCAAAAACAAATTCTATAGTACATTACAGTATTTTTTATCTGATTGTTCAGTTTAACGGGACTTTTATTTTGACGGGTCTTCGGGAAGACGCTTGTTTGCCGTTAGCTTCACTCAAACAGTAAAACGCTGGTAAAATAAACTCTCAGAGCAACTCTGGAGATGAAGTTCATGTGTTCACATCCTCATACAGTGCAGACGCAGATAAATCCTCGACCATCACTCGTGTTGTATGTTAAACTGTGCACATAATTCACTCAGACACGCAGAACAGCCAGATGACATTTAAATAACAGGATTCTGCGCATTGATTAGTCACACAAACAAACACAAACACGCAGCTCTGAGCTCTGTCTAATGCACATACTCTTATTATTCGACATGTATGTCGTACTTTTTTTTCAAGTTTCTTGTCCGGTCGGGCAAGTAGAGTTCTCTCTCACCTGCCCATACAAAACATTCACTTGTCCCGGACAAGCGTCATGTCGAGCCCTGCTTTAAGACTATGTCGTCATGGTCTTGTCTCAGTCTCACCTCCATTTGGTCTCGGTCTCAGTCTTATTTAAAATCACTAAATTGCATTTAAGCTACAGTTTAATGATGAATATTGTCTTAAAGTGCACACTCAGCTTTATTTAGAGTGTATTCACATCCAGATTAGCTGATGGGTTTAAGAATTCCAGTTCCATGAAGCTCCCTCTTTTTTCAAGGGACCAAAGGTAATTGGACAGTCGAATCAAAAGCTGTTTTATGGACAGGCATGGGCTTTTCCTTAAATCATTTCTTCATAAATTAAACATGTTAAAGGTCGAGTTGATTCTACGTGTGGTGTTTGCATTTTCTGTTGCAGTGAACCCACATCATGCGGTTCAGAGAGACAGACCGCTGTATATCTTGGGTATTTATGTGCTTTCTACGTTTATACGTTACATTTTTGGCATTTTTACTTGCACAAAAATTGTGATGTGTTAGGTGGGTGATAAAACATGGAAAACAAGCGTTGAATGTGATGTTAACTTCCTCTGCTTAGCGTTTGTATTTATTTGCTTCAAAAAGCCAAAAGAAGATCCCTAAACATAAAACTCTGCTCAATGAATCACCACACTGACTTTTATTAGTATTTAATAATTAATGTGGCTCTTTCGGATAAATTTAGGGAGTGCTTGTCTTGGTCTTGGTTTGGGTGGTCTCGACTACAAGTAATAGAGAGAGTAAACTGTATTTTTGTTAAGCGTACAGTATGACGTCATTCAGCCAACAGACACGATGAAGAGATAATTTCTTGGTGTGGTGTGTTGATGTGTGTGTACCTCTGTGGTTCTTCTGGTGTGCTGCTCTGGGACTCTGTGGCTTTGGTTTCTGTGACTCCACAGCTGCTCATGGGCTCTGTTTTTTATACACAAACATGTCAACTGGGTGTGTGAGTCATCAAGTATAGGACTACATTACATTTACATTTATGCATTTGGCAGACGCTTTTATCCAAAGCGACTTACAAGTAGGAGAGCATATAAACATTTTGTCAACATGCTAAACAGAACCGTTAGTTTACAAGGCCATGCTACTAGAGGATTAAAGCTGGAGAAAGCAAAGGAGAGAATGAACATTTAGTTTTTTTGACAGACATTGTTATGTCCGATTAACAAGATTACATCACACAACATGTGCACTACATGACAGGTTTCTAGTCTGAATATGTGGAGCTGGACGTTTTTTTTTTTAAATTATTTCACTTTTTTGCCTGCGGTTTAATATTCACACAACGTGCGGTTTCATGGAATGAAGTACTTTTGTTTTGGTGACTACCTAATGCTTCATTCCACATCTGGTAGAAGTCCTGCAGTTTTTCCCAAGAATGAACTTTAGAATGAAGTTGTGAACACACCTCTTTCTTTCCTCAAGAAGCCACTGTTTCTCCTTCAGTTCTCTCATGGCTGCCAGTCTGATCTCATCTGTTCTGCTCCAGCTCTGGGTTTCTGAGCAAATGCCTCTCGTGACGGCTTTAGTCCTGGAAAACAGATGGATATTGTGTCTGATGTGACAGGCTTGTTCCCTCCTGAATCTACAGGTACAGCCTTTGGTGTAAACATGCACACACACATACACACATTTTATTTGTGTAATGGTTTTTATGAGCTAGTGATCATTTTATTCTATTCTATCTATCACAGAAAATGTAGCATTTTTACATTTGTAACAGCTGTGATGTAGGGCTGCTCGATTATGACAAAAATCATAATCACGATTATTTTGGCCAATATTGAGATCCCGATTATTTAACATGTTTACTCACCAAGTTTTAAAACAACATAGAAAAATAAAAAAACTTGGCTTTTAAACTGTGAATTCAACTGAAAAATAAATGTAAATGAATAGCACAGCTGAACCACTGTAAAGGAAGGGGTGCGCTGTGGATTTATACCACAAGAAAAGAGAGGATCCTGGCAAAATGGAATGCGGCACAATAATCGTTTTACATCGATTATTTTGTTTTTGTAATTGTTGAAGGCCAAAATTGACGATTACAATTATTTTCGATTAATTGCACAGCCCTACTGTGATGCGCACAAACACACACATTTATTTTGAATGAAAAAGAATGACAAACAATAATACAACACATGGGTCATATCTCTATTGTCAGTGAAATGTACCCTACTGTCACGCGTTTTATAATCATCACTAGTATTTATATATTCATGTCTCGCTGATTGAATCCCGGTACCTGATGGTGGTGAGGACGAGCGGTCCAGCTCCTCTGTCGCCCTCTGATGTTCCAGGCTGTTCTAAATCAGCCCTCTCCATCTGGACCATCCTGTGCCGAAGCTCCTGAAAGTGGCGGATGTCTGCGTCATCCACTGCTTCTTCACACAGATCCAGACTGAAGCCACTCAGATCAGACAACTGCAGCTTCTCCACCGCAGGAACATCTGAATGAAACGCATCATCTCACATTTACATACTCGAGGTAAGACACAAGCATTGAGCTTATGTGAGTATTAACCCAAAAACAAGAGTGCTTTTTTTGTTTAGTGGGTTGTGGAGCAGTAAGGAATCGCGGAACAACTCCCCTGAAAACCCCAGCAGGTACAATGTGCAAAAAACACACCGAAATGAATCGCAACACCCTTTGCATGGACAAATAGGGCACGTTTGAGAAGTGTTTTGTTATGGTCTGTCATATAACATAACACAACACACTTTACTGGCCACACACTGAGAGTTCCACCACTGTTCTCTGCACTCACGCAAGACTTCTGTCTGAAATATGATTTACATTTCAGATGAAATTAAGATGTTAGTATCCTTCTTCAGTCACACTTGATCACATTAGAGCTGCGTTTATTTCTCGTTGGTCTAGATGTCTGTTGACCACGTGCTGTGTCATGGGTTATTGGTCGCTTTCATTGGACTGAAAATGCAGGCGTCGTGCTGCGCCAGAATCCAGCTGAGCGGCACACGCGTCTCCAGGGGAACAGAACTCACACCAGCCAAGCAGAACCAGGGCAAGGAGCTATTTTTGAGGCAGGCCATGCTTTTTATGCAAAGATGCAGATGGCAAAGCACAACACACACACACATCTACACACCTCACTCTCGGGTTTATCACCTCACCTAGTTCAGCCGTGGTGCTGCGCAGATAGTGGAGAATCTTTGCCAGCCCCTGATTCACGATATGGTGAGGTGGAAACGTGAGAGGGCAGTTCCTCAGACTCAGGGCTTTCAGTGTGATTACATTACCTGCGGTGGAGAGAGAGAGAGAGAGAGAGAGAGAGAGAGAAAGAGAGAGAAAGAGAGAGAGAGGACACGTCTCACTGCAATAAACAAACACGTGATTCCTCCTTCACATCTTCTAGAACAGTTTCAAACTTTTATGATGCCAAAGACCCCCAAATGTGAGGGACCCCCTTCCAAAAACATACATTCATCAGTATATTTTAGATAAACAGTATGTGTGACATTATAAAGACAATAGATCGTTTTCAAACGTAGAGTTATGTTGTATGTATAAACCTGAAGAGAAACATTTCCAATTCAAATATATTTGTATTGAAGTGACTTTCACAATAAATCTTACTTTACTTTACAAAGAATACTGATTTGTAAACCCCAAAGAGTGAATATTAACAGTCATTACGAAACATGTTAACTACTGTAAATAAATATTTGTATATCTTTTTCAAATCATGTTAGCTAATGCATTAATGTTAGTGAATGAAACCTTAGTGTTAAGTGTTACCGAAGCAATAAAATCCATTTCAATTGATGTATGTAGCAAGAAAACTGAGATTTATAAATATGAACACAGTGATATTGTTTAATAGACTTTTACAATTTCTGCTATTTGCTTTTTCCACAGAAGTTTTCTGGAGGTCCCAGGACTCCAGTTTGAAAAGTTCTAGAAAACCTAGACATGTGTACTCACCCAGTTCTGGCGGTAGTTCAGTTATTGGGTTGCCCTCCAAAAGTAACGTTTTCAAGCATCTTGTAGACCAAACATAAAGACAGTCTTTGACTTATTTAAAAGATTTAATTGTAATGTTTTCTGTTTAATTCTGTTAAATTTGACTGAATGCTTAATATGAATTCGGTTGTAGTGGAAAAGGTTCTCTTAAAACTTAGAATATTTCTCTTTCTGTAGCTATACACACTCACCTATGATGGCCAACACCTGCAGGGAGATTTGTGAGTTCGTTATGTCTCAAATCCAACCACACTAAAGATGGCAGAGAGCTGAAGAAGTGCTCAGGAAGACGAGTGAATTCATTACCTTCCAGATATAAACTCTACAACATACACATCAGAGGAAACACGCAGTGAGTGACTCTGATAAATACGAGCACAAACAAGTCCACTGAACTCTGTACTGACCTTTACATGTGTCGTGTTCAAAACAAACTCCGATATTTCCATCAAACCTCTTCTGCTCATATAAATCGTGTCTGGTGCAGAACGCAGTTGCACTGAGGCGATGTTATTCACGACCTTTTCTTTACGATCAGAGACTTTCTTCTGGTGTGTCATCACAGTGTTTAACGGATCATTTCTTACGTAACGTTACACTCCGACAATTAATGGTTTTTACACAGCGGACGTATGAAATTATTTTAAATAAGTTTATACACTGTCCTTATCGTTGACCGTTTTAAAACAGAGGCCGTAGATCTCTTACAATTCACGTCAGCTGTGATGTTAGTCGTTACCTTAGAGACAGCACGTGAAAGTGAAAGCAAGACTACGGTGCGCGGTGGGGCCCAAACATCCTCGCGCGTTTGAATAATACCAGGACGCATAAACTGATATGGATTTGGTTAGTATTGTAACACTTTAAATTAAATGTCTTTTGAATCCATTGTTAATACATTTGCTAACATTTTTAGAAAGAAACACGTACAGTATTTGATTTCCTAATGTGTGTTAATATCAATGCAAGTTGATGTTACGGAGACAACTTGAATGCTTTTAAAATCGATTCTTTCACGAAAATGAACTATTGTGTTGCTATGGTAACACTGACCTAAGTTTAATAAGCGCTGTTCCTTGTTCATGTTAACCAATTATCTTATCAAACCGAACTCGTCATGTTGCTCCGACCTAATTGGCTTGAATTGACTGGAACTGGTAAATACGAATCGCCCAGAAAGATCATTATGGAGGATGTTACAGTCGTTTCGTTGTACTTCCGTTTTGTATATATTCATATATTATGCATTCCCGTTTATTATGTCTTGTCTTGCCTTAAGTAAAAATATCACTATTTCCAAAGTAGCCTATATTATTGTTGTTATTACTATAAATGTTTTTTTCTCCTAAATAAAACCAGTTAATTGAGATGTTATGGTAAGAAGAACATATTTACATGATTTATCTTACAGAGAGACAGAGAGATGCACAGCGAGATAGAGAGCGGAGGAGGAGGAAGGGGCACAGGGAGGGGGGGAGAGAGAGACAGAGAGGGAGGGACAGAATGAGTGAGGGACGAGAGGGAGGGGAGAGAGGGAGGGAAGGGAGGGAGGAGAAGAGAGAGAGAGAGAGAGTGAGGGAGGGGAGAGAGAGAGGAGAGAGAGGAGAGAGAGAGATAGAGAGAGGAGAGAGAGAGAGAGTGAGAGAGAAGAGAGAGAGAGAGTGTGAGACAGAGAGGATAGAGAGAGAGAGAGAAGAGGGGGGGAGGGGAGGGAGGGAGGAGGAGGTGAGGGGAGGGACAGGAGAGAGAGAGAGAGAGAGAGAGAGAGAGGGGCTGATACACTCATTGGTGAAGCTGAAACACATCATCAGGAGCTGCAGCTCGTGGTTCAGTAGCACGAGACACATTCAGCTCCAGGTTTCTCTCTCAGTGTGTGTCTGATTCTCTCTCTGAAACAGATAAAGTGCATCAGAGATCAGATTGGATCGGACCGGATCATCAGTGTTGATCAGAGATGCTCGTGTTTTAGAGGCATCACGCATCAGTTTCAGTGGGACTGAAAGGAATGAGATCAGATCATCAATGTTTCACTGGGGCAAGTGGAAGAAGAGGATGGGCGCCAACAGTTCGTCCAAGAGACCGGTGTTCGACGACAAAGAGGATGGTCAGTCTCAACATCAGCATCACTGTTAATGCACGAACACACTGATGCACTGCACATGTATGTGATGTGTGTATTACACAAACTGCAGTTTGGCTTGATGAACTCTCATAATCATATTTAATTTCACTCATAGTTTATAAACTGTAGTCATCTGCAGACACAAATACACAGAATAGTTTCTATTTCTCTCGATGGGATTTGCCTCTCTCAGTTAGGTGTGTGTCAAATGAAATGCTCGTGTGATCCTAAAGATCTAAACATGCTTGTTTGTATTCTCGTGCATTTCTGCTTTATCTGTGAAACGGTCTGTGACGGTTTTATTCTAGAAAGCCAGACTGTAAAACGGAGATGTGTATAGGAATCGCTGCTGTCGTATTGTCTGTCAAACTTGCTTTTGTTGAAAATACACAGCCAGAAAAATGTTCCATCTTTTGTCTGTCACCTCTTTAGGACGCATTACATTTCAAATCCAATTACTGCTGCCAAACACAGGTTTTCAGGAATAAAAATCAGCCAATTAAAATCATGTGCCGTTTAATTGGCTCATTAGCGAGGATTTGAGGAATCCGGGGGAATTATACCGCAGTATTACAGCACTGACATGAATTCAACTGGAACTCTTTTTTTTTTGGCAGATGAGTTGATCTGATGAAACCTGATGAGTTATTTCATACGATAAAACCTGAAGGACTGTGCTGGGCGTCTCATGATGACCCAGTATGGACTGAAATCACTTTAGCGCTTCTGTAATGAAGGTGAAAAATATTACTGTTATGTGCGGCCGTCTTTTATTTACAGGACAATGAGAAGTCAGGGATTCATTAGCGGGCGAAGTTCATGTTTCATGTCAATGATTTCAGTTAAGAAGTCAGATGCTTCATACAATCGGATGAAACGCTGAGAACTGATCCGTAACACTTGACAGTATTGTTTTGTATTAGATCATGCATAGCTGTCACATACTTTTACAGAAGATATTCATCTTGATAAAGTTCTGCATAACATTTTAATATTAAAGGTTGTGCGCATTAACATCAGGTAATGTGTTTAAAAAAGAATAATAGTCAAATTATAAATGAGCATTAACCAGGTTGAATAAACGTAAAATAATTGTTAGTGAATTCATTTCACTAATGTTGAGATATATTGTAAGGGGATAATATTATTAAGCTCAGTAATTCTTTATGAATGACATCAGGTTGAATTTCTCTGCCCGTCTGCTTTCTCACCACCGCTCCAGAAGATTCTCACATTTATAATCGATGTGTTATTTCTGCAGGAGCGGTGGGTTTCTGTGACGTCATGCACACGGCCTCTTTGATGCTGTGTAGACAAAACCGGTTCCTCCTCATGACACACACATGAAAGAGAGAGCGAGAGAGAGAGAGAGAGAGTTGTGCTCGACTTGTGTGTTCTGCTGGTTTGAGTCATAACGAGAAACGTATTCTGCCAAACACGTGTTGTGATTTATTTTGTTAAACAAAGAGATGGTTATAACACTATTCTATACGATATGTTTAATGCATTTACAGTAGGAACAGTACACTCAAAAATGATTATCATTTATTTATCTATCATCATGTCAAACCTGTATGAGTTTATTTCTTCTTCAGAAGACAAAAGAAGATATTTTGAAGAATGTTGATAGTCAAACAACGCTGAACTCCATTGACTTCCATTGTTATGAACACAAAACCATTGAGGCATTTCTCGAAATATCTTCTTTTGTGTTCCACTGAAGAAAGACTCACGTACAGGTTTATGACCACACGCGAGTAAAAATGATGAGAGAATTCCCTTTAAGTGCATGTGACAGCAGAGATTATCAGTGAATAATGACTTATACTTGGGTTTGTTCCTCACACCTGCGCTCACTTCACCTGTCACACAGAATAGAGCTGCGCAAATTCCTCCTTTGGCGTGCGACAGAAAAACATCCTATTGGTTTGAAACAACATGTTTGTGAGTTAATGGTGATAATAAAAGGATTCATTTCTCTGATGAACTACAGCTTTAATGTGAATCAACTGCACGTGCGAGTGTTGAGAGATTAGCGCTCGCTCGGAACAAACAGCGGATGACATCATGGCGCAGGACATTATGTTAGAAGAGCAGAAGCTCGTGTTGACCTGGTTAAAGGCATGATGTGTAGACTGACGCTCCCTGCGGCTGCATCACTCACTGTAGACCCCTCACATCTTATTGAAATCAAACACGCATGAGCCGAGACACAATACTTCACTGTAACATCTTTAATAACGCTGCAGATCTCTCCGCTGCTGTAGTAAGTGCTTCCTTCACCTCTCATGTCTCGTTGCTCTCTTGACATGAATAATAGATCAGGGTGAAGATGCAGAGCTATGTGATGGAGTTTGTTGACAGTATATGACTGTATAGACACTGTATTCTCTCTTCATTTTTAATGCGATGCTTCATTTTCTGTCTGATGGGGATCTATATCTGTGAGACCACGCATGCCACATTATGATCAAGAAACCTGCACATGTGAGAGAGAGAGAGAGAGAGAGAGAGAGAGAGAGAGAAGAGAGAGAGAGAGAGAGAGAGAGAGAGAGAGAGAGAGGAGACGAGAGACTAGACAGAGAGACAGCAGACAGAGACAGAGAAGACACAGACAGACAGACAGACAGAACAGACACAGAGACAGAGAGACACAGACAGACAGACACAGACAGACGAGACACACGACACAGAGCAGAGACACAGAAGAGACGACAGACAGAGAGCAGACAGACACAGAACAGACGACAGAGACAGACAACAGACAGAGACAGAAGACAGAGACGACACAGAACAGACAGACAGACAGACAAGCAGACAGACAGAGACAGAGAGACAGACGACAGAGACACAGCAGACAGAGACAGACACAGACAGACAGACAGAGCAGAACAGAGAGACGAGAGACAGAGAGAGAGATTTTGAGAGAGAGAGAGATTTTTTTAAACAGCTCTTTATTACAAATAGACAGAGAAACAAAATCACCAAACTATAAATCACATATAATCACAGAATATGATGTAAAAAACAATTCAATCTTAAAAACAGAGCACAACGCTCCTTTGCTAGCACCATTTCAGTTCAAAGAAAGAAAATCAGTTCATGACTTTATAAAAATTAAAATCAATAAAAACTCTAGCCTTTACAAGACTTGGAGAACAATATCAACATCTTGCCCAGACTTCTGCTCAATCTTGTTATAACTTGCTACTGGTGTAAACAGCTAATTTAGCTTGATCCCAATATAAATTCAGATAATTGACAATCATAATTCGTTTTTCCTTCACATACTTAGCACCCATACTAAAAATTTCCTTTGAAAATGATCATTAAAACAACCAAAACAGACTCCTTAATACCATGAATAAATATTTTAACCTAAACACTCCATAAAAGCATGAAATTAACGAAGTTGTTGTGTTAAAAAAAAAAAAAAAAAAAAACTAAAAAAAAAAACAAAAAAAAGACAATCAGAGTCACTTCATTAAAAAGAAAAAAAGATTACAGCAAGACAGAAGAACGATTGTAAATCTTACAAAGGTGACAAAACTAATCATTAGTTAAATATCACTATTTTAAAAGCAGGGGCTATTATTTAAAAAAAAAAAAATTAAAAAAACAAACAAAAACAAGTATAAATAAAGTAAAAAAAAAAAAAAAAAATAAAAAAAAATAAAAAAAATAAAAAAATAAAAAACAAAAAACAAAAAAGTAAAAAAAAAAAAGAAAAAAATAAAACAAAGATATCCATTAAAAAACATACATAAATACACTAGATGAATAAAAAAATAGCTAAAAAGTCCAAATAAAAAAAAAAAAAAAAGGAGCATCCACGCAAAAATACTCTAATGAAAAAAAAAAAAAAAAAAAAAAAAAAAAAAAAAAAAAAAAAAAAAAAAAAAAAAAAAATAAAAAAAAAAAAAAAAAAAAAAAAAAATTCAAAAAAAAAAAAAAAAACAAACTCTCAGAATAAAGAGAAAAAAAAAAAAAACCCACTTTCAGATTTAAAAAAAAAGAAAACTTAGGGTAAAATCAAAAAAAAAAACGAGATGAAAGAAAAATTGTTCAAAAAGGCAAAAATAAGGTACACCACCTAAATAAAAATAAACAAATAAAAAATACAAAGAAATAGCTTTAAGCGAAAGAACTCGCCATTGTATATTCCTACTCTTTTATAAAGGTGCTTGTACAAAACTCTCCATTCAGGTTTAACATCATCATTATTTTGAGAAAACGCCATGGTGTGTCTATCTTATTGTTTAAAAACTTTTATAAAAAACCAAAACACAACTTTGTACAAAATTTCCCAGTAACTGAAAAGAAATCAAACACAAAGATTTGCCATCTTTTAAAAAACTCCCATCAATTCTAGATTGGGAGATAAAAGATAGCTGGAAATAGAGTCTCAACATTAGGGTTATTACTCACTGCAAAAATCGCTAATGCTTCCTCTCTTAGTTAATAAAGCAGACCTCCACTTTGTCAAGTATTTGAACAAGCTTTACGGGTCGAACATATTAGATGAGAAGCAACTGTTCAGTGTTCATAAAATAGGTTCCAGCCACCTTTAACAAAGTGTCTTAACGTAGTGGTCTCAGATTTGCAGAGCAATTATTCATCCAGGAAAATGTGGTCACCGAACAAAATGTCCAACCGGGCTCCATGTATTATAGGTTACGTTTAACAACCAGAAGAGAGAGTTCGTAGATGATGCCCTTTGATGATTAAAAGACTCCAGACTCTAAAAAGGTTGCGATAGAAAATTGGTACGTTGGCAAAATCCAGTTTTAAGGGGTCCATAAAAAAGAGAGCTTTGTCCAACTGAAGACCTCCCAGCCTCATAGCACATGCAGTGGCTCTCCACTTAAATCATTTGTCCCAACAGAAGTCTCTGTATGAATTGCAGCCGAAAAGCCCTGTCCTGCTTTGCAGGTTTACTAACCCTTGTCCTCCTTCTTCTTTTGACAAAAACAAAACACTCTGAGTGACCCAGTGTAATCTGTCCCAAAAAATCTACCAATAAAGCTTGAACTTCTGTTAACAATTTTGGAGGTGGATCAATACACTAGTTTATGCCAGAGAGATAAGCAGCTAAATTATTAATAATTAAAATGCGCCCCTTATAAGACATTTTTGGGGCTAACCACTTCATTTAGCTAAACAACCTTAAGTCTTTCAACAACTCCATCCCAGTTTTTTTGTGACAGTGGTCTCATTTCCTAAAAAAATTCCTAAGTATTTAAAACCTTCTGTATTCCAACGTAAACCTTCAGGAAATTTTAGTTTCCCACTCGCCCACTTTCCACACACTAAAGCTTCACTTTTGTTCCAATTCACTTTAGCGGCGGATAAGACATTAAAATCCTCAATTAATTTAATAAAATCTCTATATCGCTTTGATTATTGACAATTACAATTACGTCATCAGCATAAGCTGATAAATGGACGTTTTGGTTAAAACCAGGTATTTGTACACCATTCAATTTTTTCCTTATCTGCTGTAATAGAGGTTCTATTGCTATTGAATAGAGCATTCCGGACAAAGAACCCCTTGTCTGACACCTCTGCCAGCCTTAAAGGGAGTGCACAAGCCACCGTTCACTTTCAGCAGACTCTCAACATCAGTGTACAGGACTTTTATCTTGTCACAAACTCTTGGCAAAAGCCAAATGCTTCTAAAGTTTTCCAAGGTAATTATGTTCAACCCGATCAAATGCTTTCTCTTGATCTAGAGAAATCAGAGCACAATCAAATTGAAAACTTTGAAACATCAATAAAATCTCGCAATAAAGAAATATTATCAAAAATAGACCTATTAAGTACCAATAACTTTGGTCGGGTGAATATTTGTTCCATTACCTCTTTTAGTCTGTTTGCCAATGTTTTGGAGAGCAGCTTGTAGTCTGTACACAGAAGGGACACAGGGCGCCAATTTTTGATGTCAGTCAAGTCTCTTTTTTTGGGAGGAGTGTAAGAACTGCTCTACGGCAGCTCAACGGCAGCCGCCCTTCAGCCAAGCTTTCGTTAAGCACTTCAAGCAGATCTTCCCCCACACTGACCAGAACATTATAAAAGTCTACTGGGAGACCGTCGATGCTGGAGCCTTCCCTGACTCCATACCCTTCAGGGCATTGTGCAACTCCTCTAGGCTCAATGCCTTGTTGATTTTCGAATGCCTTCTTCAGACACCCTTGACAATTTTTAAAAAAAGTATTGTCAATATCAGGCTCTTCGTCACATTCACACTTGTACAGTTAATCATAAAAACAAACAGCTCTCCTTCTAATATCAATAAAGCAGTCAATAAAGTGCCAGATCAGAAATAGTGCATGAATTTGCTTTTCTGTCCAGCCTTCTTTTCCAAGTTAAAGAAAAATTTAGTTGGAGCATCCATTTGGTCAACATTTAGAAAACGGGACCGGACCAAAGCACCTGCGCCTTACCCCCATAAGGTCACTAAGTTGGGTCTTTTTCAATGACAGAGCTTCCAAACAGCTATTCTCCCCAGTTAAATCAACTAACTCCTGAAGCTTTACTATTGATGCCTCCAAAGTTTTCATATCTCTTGACATCTGTACAGTGATATTTCAGTGTGCTGTTGACATAGCTGTTTAATTTGTACTTTTCCAAAATCCCACCACTGTTTCAAAGATTGGAAAGAATTCTTTGTGGCTTTAAATGTTTTCCAAAAAAATGTAAATGTATCTCCAAAATTTTTATCACACAACAGAGAGGTATTAAAATGCCAATAGGCACTCTTTGGTTTGATGGAATTCAAAATAAAATAACAACACACCATACTGTGATCAGAAAAACTTACAGGAACAATAAAACACTTACTAAAAATACCACATTGATGTTTAAAAGTATAAAACCTGTCTAATCTCGCTAAAGACAAAACATTGTCACGAGCATGAGACCAGGTGTATTGCCTTTGATTGCCATTAAAAAGCCTCCATATATCCCTCAGTTCATGTGTTTTGATAACTTGGATAAGTCTCTTACGGAAGGGTTCATGGGGCTCAATATGATTTCTATCGAGATTTTGTTCAGTACAATTAAAGTCTCCTCCTAGAAATAAAAACTCTTCACTACTACAATTTTGCTAAATTAAATTAAGGTTATTCAAAAACAACATTCTTTCAACTCCTGAAGTAGGAGCATAAACACAAATAAAAACAAAGACATGATTTTCAAATAAGCTTTAACCTTCAAAAGTCTACCTTTTATAATTTCATCAATTTCATAAGAAACTGGAGTGAAACTTTTTGAAAATAAAACAGCAACTCCTCCACTTACAGAGGTATTATGACTTAGTATAGTGATGCCATCCAATTCTCTTGTCCACTCAACAGCATTATTTAAATCACTATGAGTTTCCTGAAGAAAAATAATATCTAACTTTTTCTGCTTGAACACCTCATATAATATTCTCTTTTTCTCAATCTCTTGCACAGTTTATGTTTACAGATGCAATACTGACTTCACCCATAATAAATAGAAATAAAACAAAAAGAACAAAGATCTGAGCTCCATTAATTTAGCTTTTTTTTCCAGCACCATCACTCATTCCAATATTAAGTTTTCCCACTAATTTTTTCAACGATAAACTTCCTTATTGGTAAACAATCCTTCAGTCATCAACACCATTGTTTTTTCAACAAATTGTTTAAGGTCAGGAAAGTACTCAATTACTCGTACCCTCTTTTGTTTTTTGTTGCTTTGAGAAACAGTTTGATGTCTTCTAAATCATAACCGCGAATCGACCTTCACACTGCGAAAGGGAGACGCTAGAATCCGAATCATGTCGCTTTCTATATCACTCTGACTTTTGCTTTCAACAGCGTCCAGTTTCTTTACAAATTTTGAATCGCAGGTCTTAACACTGTTCTTTCGTTTACGAGGTATTTTGAACAGTGCACTCTCTGCCTCTGTATCGATGCCAACATTCTCACACACCATATTCATTACAGTCTGCTCGTCTACCTCAATATTGTCCGAATTAGGGACTGTCAGACCTTCCAGGACAATCTTGTCTTCATCAGACCTGTGGTCTCTGTATTATAACAGATTCCCCCTCCACATCATCTCTGACTGAACTGTTTGGGCTCAGGCGGTTCTGCCGCGATCGCTTCTGACTCGGCTCGGTCCACTGCAGACCGCACCTCTCGTGTGGACCATCTGTGTCATTTGTGTTTTGTGCAGCAATGATACTTTTTCGGGACATAATCAAAATCATCAATCCGGTATTTAAACATGAGGTCCAAATCAACGTCATCTTTTACAATTATGTAAGCAAACCGTCTAAATGAAAAAACGTGTTTTAACAATGGAGATGCACTTCCGATGGGGATTTTTTTAATCGGAGAAACCAACTTGCGTACAGGGAAAGAGACCGTGAATAACAACGTCATCACTAATGAACGGAGGGACAATTAGACAGAGTCACTTTTTTAGACGGCGTTGAAAGAGGGAGAACAGGTGTAAACAGACCATCAACAACAATTCTCGCTCAACCAGCTCATTAGCTTTCTCCACAGTATTTAAAAAGACACACCACAGCATTATTCATTTTTGAAGCTGACATAATACTTCCATGCCCAACAGCTTCCCCTACAGCAAGACAACAATCCTCTACACTCACTGCGGACGCCACCTTTACTGCATGACGCCTCGTGAGTGTATTTAACACCCGCGAGTCCGGAGCCGCCATGCTTCCTCAACAGGTAGCACACGGCCCGGAACACACTCTCACCAAGATTAACTTTTAAATAAAAACAAACAAACAAAAAAATATTCAAGAAGGAAAGAAAGAAAGAAAACCTAGCTTTAAACACCTTAATTATGGCTCAGCAACCATAAACTCGCACTAAACAATCAAAGACGCTCAGACTCACCGCACGCTCTCCACACACACGCTCCACAAACGCCCACGCATGCGCACGCGAGAGAGAGAGAGAGAGAGAGAGAGAGAGAGAGAGAGAGAGAGAGAGAGAAGAGAGAGAGAGAGAGAGAGAGAGAGAGAGAGAGAGAGAGAGAGAGAGAGAGAGAGAGAGAGAGAGAGAGAGAGAGAGAGAGAGAGAGAGAGAGAGAGAGACAGAGAGAGAGAGAGAGAGAGAGAGAGAGAGAGAGAGAGAGAGAGAGAGAGAGAGAGAGAGAGAGAGAGAGAGAGAGAGAGAGAGAGAGAGAGAGAGAGAGAGAGAGAGAGAGAGAGAGAGAGAGAGAGAGAGAGAGAGAGAGAGAGAGAGAGAGAGAGAGAGAGAGAGAGAGAGAGAGAGAGAGAGAGAGACGAGAGAGAGAGAGAGAGAGAGAGAGAGAGAGAGAGAGAGAGAGAGAGAGAGAGAGAGAGAGAGAGAGAGAGAGAGAGAGAGAGAGAGAGAGAGAGAGAGAGAGAGAGAGAGAGAGAGAGAGAGAGAGAGAGAGAGAGAGAGAGAGAGAGAGAGAGAGAGAGAGAGAGAGAGGAGAGAGAGAGAGAGAGAGAGAGAGAGAGAGAGAGAGAGAAGAGAGAGAGAGAGAGAGAGAGAGAGAGAGAGAGAGAGAGAGAGAGAGAGAGAGAGAGAGAGAGAGAGAGAGAGAGAGAGAGAGAGAGAGAGAGAGAGAGAGAGAGAGAGAGAGAGAGAGAGAGAGAGAGAGAGAGAGAGAGAGAGAGAGAGAGAGAGAGAGAGAGAGAGAGAGAGAGAGAGAGAGAGAGAGAGAGAGAGAGAGAGAGAGAGAGAGAGAGAGAGAGAGAGAGAGAGAGAGAGAGAGAGAGAGAGAGAGAGAGAGAGAGAGAGAGAGAGAGAGAGAGAGAGAGAAGAGAGAGAGAGAGAGAGAGAGAGAGAGAGAGAGAGAGAGAGAGAGAGAGAGAGAGAGAGAGAGAGAGAGCACAGCAATGGATTGAAACCTAATGAGGGGAAGAACAAGACAAAGAAAATCTCACTCTGAGATTTAATGAAGATGTGAAGCTGGGACACAGGTGTTAACATTTACACAATGTGCATTACTTATAACATGTACATGATGATTACATATTTATTTTATATATACAGTTGAGCTCAGAGGTTGCGCTAGACTTTTTTGTCCTTCATTTTGACGGACAGGGTCGTAAAAGATCCGTACGTCATCACGCTGTACTTTCGTTTACTCTCGGAACTTACTGTATGTTAATACAACTGAATGCCCAATAAAGTCGTTGTTGTTTATATTCATTATTATTTATGTCTGACAACAGAAACATTAAATATATAAATTACAACATACAAATGTATATGTTGGTATGTCCAGTCAGTAACAATGACGGGTGCTTTTAAAAGGTGTTTTGTAGTCACTCACTCACAGGTAAGCTTTCGCCGAGAGAGACATTTTTCCACTAGCTGAAAGCTAATGCTTCTCCAAAAAGACGCTAGTCGCATTTCTGAGGGAAGACACTCTGTAAAGATTTTTCAGTCACTGTTAAAAAGATCTGTCAATGACGGAGAATTTTCGGTTAACGTGAATAATGAAAAAAACTGAAGTGCATTGAATAACTTGCTAGATTGTATGTGGAAGCTCTTTATTTGAATTGAATTGTAAAAGTTAATTGAATGTGTTGATTTTTGACTGTGTTTGTCAATGGTGTGTTTCTTCAGTCAGGTCAAACTCAAACAAATATGATTTCTCCAGGTTGTTTTGTCTTTCCACTTACTTTAATACTTAAGCAGCATGTCAGTATTTTAATATTGGTAGGTTTGTGTTATCATATAAAATGATTCATTCATTCATAGTATACTCTGAGTTCTGCCTAGTGTTTCTGAAAGTATGTAAAAATACAAACTGAATTTTGGGATCCAGTTTTCATCTTACTGCATAAAAACAGCCGTTCTGTATTTGTATTCCAGCCTTGTAAAGTGGAATTAAAAACATCTGTCTCTCGAGATCGAGAACGAAAGGTCACGTTGAATGCGTTGCATTATGGGATAGAGTTTTTTGTGTAGTGTGCTCTGTTCTGCATGTGTAGACAAATGTAGCAGGTCATCCGGGATAGAAAATCTGCATACAGTGAACAGAACATCTATAATGCAGAAGTAGCTGGAGGACTATGGATGGATTCTTTTGGGTTTTGGGTTAGTCATGTATTATAATGAGCTTTCTAATAAAACATCAGCTATGTGTAATACCTTCTCATGTAGATAAATGTGTGTTTCTGTGAGCGAGATGAAGGGCTTTTCATACGCTGTGGGTGGTACAGTATGTGGGTGACATCATCATCATGTGTCCATCCTCACCGTATGACGGCAGAAGAGCAGCACTGAGAATCTCACACTGGATCTGGATTATGTTGTGTGTCTTGTGCTTCTCTTTATTTTAGGATTTTAGTTGATCAAAGTTAAAAAAAGATGCTTTAAAAGGTTATTTGATGCCACAGAAGAACCATTTTTGGTTCCACAAAGAACCATTTAGATAAAATAGGACAGGTTCTTCTACCTTTTGAAGCGAGTGTAGATAGAGTTGGTGTGACAGTCAACGTCAGTCTGTCCTCGTTCACCTGAGCAATGTGTTCTCTCTCACTCGTGTTGTCAGTGCTTTATTTTATAGTGTGTTTGTCTTTATTATTATAAGGTGGCTCATAATGTAAGTCATAGTGGCTTGAGTCGCTCCATTTCTTGATGCATCCGTTGCGCACGTCCTCGCGTGGCTTCACTGATCTGCTGTGAGTTTGATGTATATTTCAGCAGCAGTAAAAACCCACTTCATCGTCAAGGAAATCTATTGGTATAAAAATTGAATTTGCATTGGTTAGTTTAGCAAATTCAATGGTTTTGCTGTGCACACAGTCCTAAATTACAGAACAAATGCAATTCATAACAATCTATTCACACAAATATGATATTTGTGAATAAAACTGTTTTATTTCACTAAGATGGGGCATCTGTCAACTCAAGGTGACACAGGAGTCTCAGATGCTGTGCTTGTGAGAGAGTCCAGGACGAGCAGACCGGTGCACAGCGGTGATGTTTAATGGATAAATACTGTACAAAGATCATAAATGAATGATGTGTTAATGGTGCCGCAGGAGTCATGAGTCACTCGTGTTAGTTTTCACAGCTGGATCGAGCTGTGATGTCATGAGCAGTGACCCCTGTCCAGTGCCGATCCTAGACGTCTGAGGGCCCTAAGCAAACTTGTACAGATAATTAAAATTAGATATAGGCCTAAACATAACTGTAAACTATAAAAAATAACTCAATTAACACACTTAAATGAATGAAGACTGTAAGAAAAAAAACCCCATTAAACTGGGGGTTAATTTTATACTTAAACAATTAAGTATAAAATTAAATAAAAAATTTGATTGACCTAACGCGCGGCTCTGGAACCATCTAGCTGTTAAAAAACTATAACATGCAAACGCTGTGATTTTACTACAAAATGTGTGATTTACTAACAAAAAAAGCACAATAAATAAAGTTTTCTCAAAAAAGCTAAGCATATGAAAACACATCAATAATTCTCCGAATGTGATGGCACAAACTAAAAATGACATATTAGGGCCTATCATGGACAAATGTACAAAAATACTGAATTTGTAAATCTGTACTGGAGAATTGTTTTGTAAGTAATTCATTGCATAATTTGGAAAAACCAAATAAGAATAGTAAAAAAACACATGCCGTCTTGTTCTTTTGCTTTGCGTTTTTGCCATTTTTTTTCTCTGCCCAGACGGATAGCTCCGTTTTAATGCCATGGACATACAGTATGTAAAAACACATACGTATCAGCAAATCATGCGCATGTTATTACTTGTCGCCCACTGCATGATATCCGAGTATGTAACTGTAATTAAATAAGCTGAGGATTATAAAGGAAATGTCCAAATGATTCCTCTAAAGTTGAATCAGCAAGTGTCTTGTTTACAATAGTGTTTTTGATTCGGTACTCAAGGGGGCCCCGTGGTGGTGCAGGGGCCCTACGCAACCTGCGCAGTCTGCATAGTGAAGAGCAAGTGTAGACTTTTGCTAGTCTCATGTGTGTCTCAGATATTTCTCCTGATTATCAGAAATGTCACTAATGTGTCTGTCATTAGAGTTTGAGAAGAGATGTCAACAATGTGTCAAACTGAGCTCAGATTCGTCAAGTCTGCAATCAAAAGTCAATATTACTGAAGATCTCACCTCCACAATCTACATTAATTTACACCTCCAGACTCTTCATGTGTTTCAACAACTATTCTCTCATTTGATTCTCTTTTATTTCTCCTGAGCCATTTTATGACAGTGACTTCTCTTCAGTGAAAGAATTCAATTCTTAAAATGTTTGTAGAATTCTTTGACACTGAAAGAGTGAATTAAAGATGAATGGCGCTCTGCTCGTGCTTTTCCCCAGAAGTGTTAAATGTGGACCTTGACATTATCTAAGTTAAACATAGACTGTGTATTTGACTTAATGGCACACAAATCCAACATTGCCGGTGTCCTTCCTGACATTTTAATTCTTATAAATACAGAGAGAAAATAAGCACATTTGCGGTGGTCTCACACATATTAAAGCGTGAGTGTTGTGAAAGCGAGCCATTAAACTGTATTCATCCTTTACGAGCACAAAACAATGAGCCGTGTATTCATCATAGTAATTACAGTAAACACTCAGACTCGGCTTTATATCTGGACACTTGTGTTATACTTTAGTCAAAAGAATATCGTGTGTGTTGTGGATTTTTTATTATAGTTACAGTATGTGTTTAATAACCCATATGACTGACTTTCTTCTGTCTTAAATTTCAGTCATCAGTTGACTTCAGAAGATGTGGCACATAGCAGATTAATATATGAAATCTATTAAAGAAACCTTTTAGGAATTTAAACAGTATACTGTATATATAAATATATGAATATTTGAAGCGTAATATTTTAGAAATTTGGAGCATGATGTTGAGATCTCAGACACATACTGTGTGATGAAATGATGATGTGATTCATGTGTCGTGCTCAGACATGTTTCTCACAACATTAAAGATCAATGACATGTGTCGTGTAATCCCTGAAGATTATCATTAATATTCTGTTGTTCCTCTGGTTTTACACACCAGGAGATCAGGATTTACTCGGGGTTTAAACGTCAAGTATTTTCATAGCTGCCAAAAAGGACTTGAGAAAATAAAAGATTTCCAGACAGTTATCAAATCTCACATTCTAAAATGAGTTAAAATAGTCGATAGACGAACATCTTTGACTGTGATTGATTGATTGATTGATTTCTTTAAATGACTGACCTCTGATTTTACAGAATAATGACTTATAACTGTAGATGGTTTGTGTTCTTCAGAAGAAGCAGTAATGGTTCTTTATATTGATAATGGTAGTGTTGAATATTCTTCCGCTAGTTTTCCTCCTGAATGGCCCATGCTTGAAGAAAAGGACCCGTTTGAGACAGCCGTCTGGTTGTTTTCTGCAGACGGTTGTATTGATCATCAGCAGATTCCTCAGCACATGCTTTTTAGCTCCAGGGACGCCAAGATGTTTCAGACTTTGTTTTCAGGATCTTAGACTTTTGTAGAGGATTTACTCCGAAACCTTTCATGCTGTTCCTTGTGTCTTTGTTTTATTTGTGTTACTGACACAGTTCTAGATGTAAGAATAGAGAAACCTTTAAAAACCACAGTCCTTTTTGTGGCATTATTTTAATGGTTCACATAACATTGCAAATATGTTTGGAAATGTTCATGTGAAGTCACCACACGTGAACAACACGCCAGCAGCCTGTGAGTTTCTCTGTAAAGGTTCAGTAGTTGTGTGTCACAGAATTGAATTTCAGATGTTGATGCACAAGAGCAGAACAGAAGAGACAACCGTTGGGCTGTTTCCTCCGTGTTGATGCTGTTTGTTTTCCAGTCACATGTGATTCACTGCAGATTACCCATCATGCATCAGTACAACACTGTTTGAGCCCGAGGGCCGATTGTGCCCTTGATTGTTATTAATTATTCTAATGACATATTATGAGTTTGCATGCCAAAATATGACCGAATGTCCAAACAAGTCACAGTAGAAGTTCACAAGATGTGTGTTTGTGTTTCTACACTGACAGATTTCTTCTGCATGTTGTGTGTTGTGCGGTGTAGATGTACTGTGTTTCCATCACATCTGTGTGTACTCATTAACGCTGAACCTGTAGGCGTGTTATGACAGATGACATCCTTACACAACCACTTGAAGGTTCTAAATGATCTAACAGCTGTGTTTTCATGTACGTGTTGACCATGTGAAGGTTTTTTTCATAATATACCCAGCGTGCACTGCAGCAGCTCATTGTGCTGAACTCTTGGCTTCAGACCGGGAGCTTTTATTTAAGGTTTCCACTGCTCCTAAAGCACTTTAGTGTGTTGTGTGCCTGAAGCGTCTGCCAGTGAGGACACGTGAACCCGTGATAAAAAACACATTTCATCTTTATGTCATCTTCAGTACATCGAGTCTTTTGTAGGGTTGTAGGAAACATATGAGAGCTAAATATATCCTTACAAAAAGAAGCATGCTTCAAGTTCATTTTAGGTTACTATGTAGTAAGTATACTAATATCAGTGTACTTGTAGTATACTTATTTCGTCAAAATAAACTTGTCCCAGGTATTAAATAATTGTAATTATTTCAGATAACCACAATTGTGAATCCTTAGAAAACAAGGGTGATCTCCTCCATTTTACATCCCCCGTCCTTGATCTGCACTCACTGTTACACTCAAATGACATTTCTCCATCACTTGAGTTGTTAGCTTTGTGTTTGTTTGTTGATTTGTTTTGTTTCCAGACTTGCTGCATCTACACAACAAGACCCTCATATCTAGTTTTAGTGAATGAATGAATGAGGTATTTATATAGCGCTTTATTGTGTACTGCTGTACACCCACAGTGCTTTACACTCATGAGGGGGTCTCTCCTCAACCACCACCAGTGTGCTAAGGTGTTAAGGTCACTCTAAAGTAAATAGTATTAGTTTTTTACAAAATGTTCACATTTCTAAAGGATGTATTTTCTTCATTACATAAATTAACTGTCATTAATAGTTATATTGTCAAAGCCTTAAAACAGACAATTAATCGCCATAATCGCAATTATTTAATCGACAAATTTCATAATCGTGACAGCCCTACATCAAAACTTCAGTGGTTTATAAAGGTACACTTTTAAATGTGAAAGTATTTTGAGTACACGGTTCTAGTTTACAACTACAGTTTGTTTGTACTGCAACTAATGTTCAATACTTGTAGTACATATTTTAATTTTTGAAAGGACACTTTGGAGTATACAGCACTCTCAGTAAACTACTAGTTTATTTAGTTGTTGTACTTTTACGTTTTCTTGAAGTAAACTTAACATCTTAATTAGTTCTATAATATTTTTGCATTTTATCTGTTTCTATTAAGGTAAAACATTGAATACCTTCAAGTCCGTGGTTCTCAACAGGGGCGCCCCAGGTGACTCCCAAAGGGGATTTTTTTGTATTATTATAGTTTGATATGTAATTAATCAACAACAACAATCATTTTAATGCATTGTTATTTTTTGAGCAATGTAAGATTACAAAACTAACTCACACTTGGGCTGAAAATGTCCATGTCCAAAAACGGCCATAGAAATATGATACATACATATTTTCTCACACTTTCAATGACTTTATTTTTTCACTGGAATCAGTTCTGATCATAACTAACAAACATTCATTCATTTTTAGAATTTTAACCCTTTAAATACCAGTTTGTTGTTTTTCATGAAAAAAGGAATAATTCGAAATATTTTCCATATACTAGATGTGAATCCGATTTTGTTTATTTTTAATATTACAGTCTTGGATATGTTAATAATTAACAACAACATGATTTTTATTGCATTATTATTTTTTGAGCACTGTCAGATTCTCTAAAAAAAACACACTTGGGTTCAAAATGGAAAAAAATGCCCAAAGCGCACAAGGGTTAAGTGTAATTGTAAGTACATTTCTGAGAAGAATAGAGTAAAAAGTAGACAAAGCATAACTTTTATTTTTTGTTTAAAAGAGCTATACTAATAGCACACTTGAATAAGGTTCTTTGTTTGTAAGGGAATACAGTAGCAGCCCTGAAATATCTGCAGAATTGTCCCGAAGTCAGTTTATTTTCTAGCACCCTGTCTATTGTGCAGAAAGTTTGATAAATAAATGGAATGAGAAGAATGTTTCAAGACTTTCTCCTCCCGAGAGCTCAGTGTCCTGTGTGCATTATCATTAGAGTGCTGTGTGTGGGGCGCGTAGACAGGAAGACAGAATAATGACTTCCTGTGTGTGGGTTTGTGTCTCTGCCCACCAGCTCAGAATCTAATGGCTCGTCGTGCTGTCTTGAGAATGTAATGCAGTGTTTCTCAAACTTTCCTTCTCTCTGAACTCACACATATAATCACACCACGTGTCTTATGTAAGAATATGAAACACCTCACAACAGCATGAGTGTGTTCTGCAGTACATGAGGTGTGTGTCTGTGCTCGATCACATCTGATCTGCCGGCAGTGCGTTGGGTTCACAGATCTCTTCTTGTTGGCGTGTTGGCATTAGAGACGATGAAGCGATGCCAAGAGCTGCAGCTCATTCCAGCGTCTGTGAGATGCTGATTCAGCCTCATCTGCTGATGGTGTTTGTGAGAAAACCGCCGAACAAACAGACTTGTCTGCGAGTCATATAGTATAGGACACAGTTTTACAATCTAGAAATACTCCGACTGTCTGTGCTGCATATGCGTGTGCGCCACTAACAGACAGCGTCTTCTTTATTTATATCAAGGACTGTATTTTAATTAAAGAAGTTAATGGACTCTGCAATGTTTCATTTGATTATGGTGTTGGCAGCAAGTAGAATTCAATGAAATATATCAAATGTTACATCAAAGATTAAGAACCAAACAGAGAAATTCATTATTGGGACGTTAAGCTTTGGTTTGTTTGTAACCCTGCCACACGAGTGTCAAATGTACTGTTGAATATTACTGTACTAATGAAAGTAGTATTTCACAAGCATGATTTCTCAGACCTGTCTGTCATTTTTAAAGATGATAGGGGCGATTTCCCAGACACGGATTAGTTTTAAGACAGGACTAGGCTTTAGTTAAACAAGCTAAATTAGGAAAAACATACTTTACAAAAAAACAATACTGGTGTGCATCTTGAGACAAAACAATCACAGTGATGTATTTTAAAGATGGCGTATCACAGGCAGTTTCTGCCAATCTCATATTAATCTTGAGTGCCTATACAGTAGTATTGCATACGTCGTATCTTCGAAGAGTGTTTAGTTTGATCACATTTATAAAAGAGAGATACAGCTGTACGATTATTTCCGGAAAAACACGAGCTGCTAGAGGCGGGACTAGTGGGGAGAGTGGGATGGAACTACAGCACGAGCACACAACACATCATCATCACATTAATCCCTTCATGTTTTCTACATTATGCACGTACACGCCCATTGCCAACAAAACACAGACGTATGACCAGTGTTGGGTAAGTTACTCTCAAAAAGTAATTAATTACTAGTTACTAATTACATATTCAAAAGTGTAATTAGATTACTGTAGAAATGACTCTCTCCAAAAAGTATTTAGTTACTTATTACTAATTACTTCCTGTATCCTACATCAACCTTGATGAGTTAAGTGATTGAAGGATAGACATGAAACGGCTCTTTTTATTCATTCAAATAAATAATATTAAACTACATAAAGTACTCTTATTAACTGACCAAAGTATACAGATGTGAGAATTATACATTAAAGCACGGATTTTAAAGTTAGACTTTGCATTTTGATGTCAATTCCACTATTACACACATATATTACACAGTATTTAGTTTAATTACATCAGAAGTAACTGTGATTAAATTACAGAAAAAATAAGAGTAATCCCTTACTTTACTTTTTCAAGGGAAAATTAATTAAATTACAGTAACTAATTACTTAGTAACTAGTTACACCCAACACTGCGTATGACTTAGTTTGACTTACCTCGTGCGGTTCATGTCCGGCATCTTTTAGCGCTGGGACCGCTCCATCTATCAGTTTCAAACCATCTCCAAATCCAGCGTTATATCCAGCGTTTATAGAACATCCATCACTGAAATGCCGTGAACAAACAGACACCTAAACTTCACTGTCGCAAGAGTAACCAGCTGCAGTGCATCTTGACGCAGCGCAGATAAACTTGATGGTAAGCGGGTTGCACTCGTCGGTTGGCTCTTTCTTTTGCCTTACCGTGCTTTTGGCCAATAAAAGGAATAGGATCCAGAATTAGAAAAAACTTGGAGTGCTGGGGAGTGAATCAAGCACAGAAATACTACGTCATACGTCCAACTCGTTTTTTAACAAGATGACCATGTTAAGCATGAGAAGCCAGCACGTTCAACAGTGTAAAGAAGTCAGAATGCGTGACAGCACGATAGCTCCGCTTTAAGAGATGTCGGGGCAAGTTGTTTTGCCCTGTCTGAGAAACTGCCCCATAGAGACTAATTAAAGACTCATTTTTAGCTCCGATTGATCTACATTTGCCTTTATCTACATTGTTTCTCACCACAATGTCACAGGATCATTAGCAGAATCTGTTATCATCAGAGATTCTGATTGATGTTTGTTTGTTTGTTGATCATTTTTATCTGGCCCGAGTCACTTCACAGTTCACTTAACATCATAAATATGATTTGCAGGCTCGCAAGCAGAAACTTCCCAGAAAGTCTTGAAGGTTTTAATGGGAATTCATAAGTCATTTGTGCTCTTACTATTAAAACTACATTACCCATAATTCAATCTTCTTTACAGAAGCAGTGATGCACTGAATGAGAAATCCACATAATGGGACAAACTTCATTTCCTGATGCATTCGAAAGAAATGTGTATTAGAAAATCATCAGTCTGTCGTGCTGTGATAAACAATCAGACTTCAGTGAACACTGACACCGCGTGTGAAAGGTCGAATCGATCAAGCGCTCAAGTTTGTTTTCTTGTTATATGACTGTAGTTTTTCAGGATGTGATGCATGGATTCATGCGGTGTGATGGAGAATCAGAGGATGGCGGCTCATTCAGTGCGTCTGTCAGATTGGGGTTTTGCTGACAGCAAACAAGTGAATTCTGCTTTTTTTCAGCCAACAACACCAGTGAACACAGAAAGACAGAAAGAGACACTGAAAAATCTGTAAAAGTCTTTATATTGTGTATTTCTCATTTATTTGATGGGACAAAACAGGATCTTTCATCGTAATAAAATCGTTGTGCATTATTAATCTACTTTTTCTTTTTTCTTCGCAGTGAATTTCGATCACTTCCAGATTCTCCGAGCCATCGGTAAGGGGAGCTTTGGGAAGGTGAGATGATTTTTTGACATCGGTTACTTCAGTAAATAGAAGCTGTTCATCGTGATCGTTATTGATCAAAGAAAACAGGAAACAGATAATGAATGAGAGAGGCTCATTTGTGTGAGTTCGGATTGATTTTGATCTTTGTGTGATTGAAATCAATGCTATGGGGAACGACGCCCTGGATAATTCAGTCGGTGTGTAATGAGAGTCAGTGATTGTGTTATCTGAAACGGGACGCTTTGAGAGTCACCGCTGAAGTAATTACATTTTCATTTTTCTATTAATCTGGACCGCGGCGGTTAATTAATTTAACACGTGTGAGATTTAAACTCTGAACAGACTCGAGGAAGATGATAAGAATGAAACTGTGAGCATCAAACACTAGAGGAACTCTCATCAGAATCATCTTTACCTGTGCATATAAACCTGTGCATATAAAACCACGAGCAGGGTTAAATCTAAATCTAAAGAGAATCAGTTCAATTCATCTATAGCGCTTTTCACAATTTTGTATTTTTGCAAAGCAGCTTTAAAAGGTCAGACAGTAGAGACAAACACAATATGAGGGTATTATTAAATACATAGAATATCCGGTCATTTTGCATTGTTTTCCCCATAAGATGTACATTTGTCTGAAGGTTTAATGAAAGACTGTTTTATTAATAGTGCCGTTAAACAAGTCTAAGAACCTTCATTTTATAATACCATGTATTCTGCCTTGATTTTTTCATGTTATTTCTCTAGTAACCACTGCCTTCATTTATGTAATACTGTTTTGCAACAATTCCAAATTTGTAAAAAAAAATGGTATTGTGGAATTGAACTTTTTATAAGATACTTTATATAAGCTCTAACTAGAAATGTGTCAGAATTGATGAGATGTAGTGTCACCCCAAGTCATGTACCACATTACGAAGACGACTACGAGTACTAAAACGGTGTATACTTGTTTCTGTGAATAATGCTGACAGATGTGAAGGATTGTTGTTTTTGTGATCAATTTCTTCCTTGATCACAGTTTTGTTGCAGAAACTTGTGTGTTTGGTGCAGAATTCAGGTCCATTAGTTCATGTGGGCAACACCCAAAAATGTCATTGTCATGTTCATAACTTTTAATAATAACTTTTTATCAATAGGGTTCATTTTCATTATGAAGTTCTGGAATTACAGTATTTATGGAAATGCACGTTTGCTTGTTAATGCGACATCTAGTTTATAAAGCATGCATCGTTTATAAAAAGCAGTCGTTTTATTGTCTGGGTCTTTAACAAAGCACATCAAAATTGAAGTTTTGTTGCTCCTATGTGTCTGTGTGTTTGGTTTCGGCGATGAAATGACTCCGTCTGTATCTTCGTTCACCTCAGGTCATATTTGTTCTGGTCTCATCATTCTGTGACTTCTCAAATGGTCTTTTAGGACACAATGACAGTGTCTTCCTCATCACATCTTCGGCAGATCGACCTTCTTCACTCCGTCTTCATGATGGCAATAACCATAAAAGTATGAGACGTGCCTTCAGATGGCAGATGCTGTCTGCCGTCGACTCTCATGAGGTTTATGAACCCGCTGGATGAGAATAAAGAGAGAGAGAGAGAGAGCGCCTCAGTTGTCCTCCAGGATGAGAGGAGTCTTTAAAACACAGCATGTCTGTGAGTTAGCGTGCAGTAGGAGAGAATATTAAACCCTGTCTTTCCTTCCTCTTAAAGAGACCTCATGCAGATGCTAAAAAGCCCCCCCGAGTGTTGAGAAAATCCTCGTGTTTCGCACAGAGAAACTCGGCTCATGTCACGAACACACACACACATAAAACACTGCATGTTATTAATTGTTATCTGTTTTAACAGCTCTGATCTGTTTATCACTTTGCGCTCCTGTGGCTGGGATGTATGGTTGCTTAGTAACTAGTGGTTTCATGTGCAATATTTAACATGAGAGAGATTCACAAGGGACTCGCTGTCCTCTTGAGACCCTGAGATTCCACCAGAGCAGTTTGATGAAGTTCTCATGACCCGCTCGACCGCAGAGCATCTGACATTTCATCTTTCACTATTATATCAATGTTTCAATGCACAGCAATCTGTCACTTACAGTTTCTTTCGGTTTGCACTCTGTTGAATTGTTCAATGTCTTGTGTTGAATAGAACAGACTTTGAGTTTTATTCTTCGTGTGTTCATGTTTGTATATCCCGGTGGGGACCTAAACCTGAATACACACCAACACATGGGGACTCGTGTCACCGTGGGGACCAAAATTGAGGTCCTCATGGGCACAAAAGCTTATAAATTGTACAGAACAATATTTTTTTGAAATCTAAAAATGCAAAAAGTGTTCTATGATCTTTAGGTTTAGGGATAGGGTTAGGGATAGGGGATAGAATATACAGTTTGTACAGTATAAAAACATTACGCCTATGGACTGTCCCCACGGAGATAATAAACCAGACGTGTGTGTGCGTGACCATTCATTATCTCATTCTGCTTTGACAAATTCTTCAATTTCAGAGGATATTCCATTTTTTATAACCAAAGCACGATTACAATGTCTTCCGACTATGTACAATCTGTCAACGTGTTTCCATTTTTATTCTCATCTGATGACACAGAGTCTAACTGTGTTCTATGTGGAGTGATGTTGTGGCAGTCGGGGGCAGATGGGATCAGATTTCCCCGGGCACCAGCGGAGGTGAGGGGTGCCGATTGTAATGACTTGAGCTTTTTAAGAGCCATCAGCCTGAAGGCAGGAGAGACGGAGCCGGAGAATTGCTTTCTTTCCTTCAGAAGTGTTTTACAGCACGTCTATAACATAGCCTGTGCGACCTGAATCTATTCTCCATCATGATGTATACCTGCATATACAGTCGTGGCCAAAAGGATTGGCAGTGACATAAATGCCGTGTCTCTGCTGAAGCTGTTGTGGTGTTCATTCACATTATGCAGGGTGATCCGATGCATTTGAAATAATTGCAAAAAAAAGCAACTCACCAAATGTCAATCCCATATAGAGGACCTGCAGTCAATCCTCAAAAAGTGAGTGAACATCAGAAGCCCACAAATTGTGATCATGTCAGAGCACTAATAAGGCAAGTGAGGTTGGGCATCAGGCAGAATTTCGCTCAGAAGCTGATATCCAGCGTGCGAGAGGTTATGAAAGACAAGGCCCAACACTGTAAGTATTGACTCTTTGCACATGTTATGCTTTTGCCAATAAACGCAATAAATTAAGATATCCGGTGTACCGTAGAAACATGTGAAAAAATAATCTACAAGTACAGAAGCAGCAAACTTTGCAAAACACAAAATGAATGTCACTGCCAATACTTTTGGTCCGCGGCTGTATATGCGTTCTGTATACATGTGTTTAGAGTTTTTGGTATATTTTTTGTTGTATCAGTCACTGATGTACATGATATGAACTGTAAAATGATGCGATGCAACCACAGCTTCTTGAACAGAGTTTAGTTCTATCAGGAACTTTAAAACAGTTGCTTCACGCTGACTTTTAACCTGAATTTCAGTTGACGTAGATTGTGATGTTATCTGGGTCGCATCAAATCAAGCTCTCATCAGAAACACTGTTTATGAGAACCGTGCGTGTTATACTGTAGAGCTAGCTGCTATTTTCCCTGCTTATAACATTCCTCTGTTGTCTGATATCCGTCACAAAATAAGACCAAATTACACCTAAACAGTTTCAACAAATGAAATTTCATAAATCACAATTTCATAAGCTCTTCATAAACATTCACTCAGTAAGTTTTAATGAAAGTCAGTGAGTGCAGCTGTGACATGTCAGAGGAGATCTGGTCCTCCCGGCTGAGTCTGGTTTCTCCCGAGGTTTTTTCTCTCCATTTATTCATCATTGGAGTTTGGGTTCCTCGCCACAGGGCCGTGTTGGCTCGCTCACCGGGAGACTGCTGACATTAGATATTCTTTACTAGAACGGTCTTGTTTGTTCTATAAACACCACGCACTGTGCTGTGTTGGACCTTTTCTGTATTTTCTCCTGTAAAGCTGAACAATGCACATTGCGAGGAAGCGTTGTTCTGTCTCTATATCTCCTCGGTGACAGTATGGGCAGATGCGGCTCTCTTTGGGTCGATGTGTCCCCTTCTCTATGTGAAGAGTGTGATTGCCAAGTCTGTATCTCGTCATAGTTCTTCTTACTTTACGGTCTTTCACTGTACTCAGATATTCTGCTGTTGTATCATTTCCATCTAGGGTCAAATAACATTCAAGTTTACTTTGTTTTCCTGTTGATTCAGTCCAGTACAGAGTCTCTCTCTGGTCACTGCTGGTCATGTGACATCACTTCCTGTCACTACATAATCCTTGGAACACATTTAAGAAGAAGTAAATGATTTCTAAACTCTTTCTCTCTCTCTCTCTCTTGAGATCAGCTCTTGAGAGTCCATGTTTGTGAATGATGAGGTTACGCCGGTCAAGTGACATCACTTCCTGTCACTACAGTGAATGAGTAAATGGTTTCTGACCTCAGATCAGGGATATCTGGATCAGAATCAGACATCGTGTGTGTGTTATATATTCCAGAGAAAAATCCCTCAGCTTGTTGCAGTCAGATGTGTTTAGTTCAGCTTCAATAGATGTGAATGCACTAAAGTTCATCTCACGGATGACTGGATTAAATATAAAGTCCAATGCCAGCCGTTTATTACAGCAGAAAGATATTTTAGATCTGTTTCTCTGGATAATTCCTGCTCTGATCAGCGCTTCTGTGACCCAGAAACCAAATGCTTTTCATTGAATTGTCCTGTAAATTTAACACAACAAACTCGTTTCCGCCCCATGAGGAACACAGTGACAATAATGAATTGAGCTGCTAAAAATACCAGTCACGGGGATAAATGTTCTGTGTTTATAACTGTGACCCATTCATTATAAACTCTTTCTGTACATATAAAGTGCATGTCTTCCACCTCACACACTTCATCCTGCAGCACAGAAGCTGCTCCAGCTCAGAGGACAATGAGGAACATATATATACTGTATATAAGTGGACACATGATGGAGTCGTGGACTCTTACAGGATATTTATATTTAAAGGAGTAGTTCACTGTAAAATTAAATCTTCATGATATAACCCTCACCCACATGTCACACAAGCGTCCGTGTGTTTATTTCTTCTGTCGAAAACAAACTGAGGCTTTTGAGGAAAGCTTTCCAGGCTTCTTATCCATGCAATGGTCTTCAACGGGAGGCTGTTGGTTAAAGTCCAAATATCAGTTTCATCACGAACAAAAAATGTATATATTTTGTAAACATAAACAGATGGCTTGCTTTGCCTCGGAGGTCCTCCAGGATTCGCCTCTGACAAAACTGACCATTTTAAACAATAATCTTGTGTTATAATCAATAATGTAACGTGTCATTCAACATCCAAGAACAGAACTTTTGTACGGTCTTCTTTCACCACACTTGTAAACACTGGGTCGGAACTTACGCTTACGTCACACGTGACCTTTCCAACATGAAGTCGTGGACGCGCTACATGGAGGCACTCCGAGGCAGAGCATACAAGAGCAGCTTGACCAAGAATGTCTCATGGTTGGCTTTAAATGTCATTATAGAGTGTAATACTGCATAGCTTTCAAACTGCAGCGCAGAGAATGAGATGTGTGTGTGAACCCTTGAAAAGAACCCCTGAAAAACACAGTTTTTGTTATTAAGTGACTACTGAAGAATACATCATCACAAATGCACAGAGGACGTAACCGTAGCAACAGCATCAGTGTCTGCTGGAACATCGATTAATAATGAAAGACATTGAATCTTGAAGGATCCCTATTTAGAAAAATCCAATAAGACTCTTGCTTCAGAATGAATGGCTGGTATTTGGCACTGACATACATGAAGTGAAGTGACCTATTAGTCAGATATGGTGACCCATACCCGAAATGTGACCTCTGCTTTTAACCCATCCAGAGAGTGGTGAACACACGCACAGCCGGAGCAGTGGGCAGCTATCACTGCAGCGCCCGGGGAGAAAGTAGGGGTCAGGTGCCTTGCTCAAGTCGTTACCCGCCGGCCCTGAGAATCCAACCGGCAACCTTCTGGTCACGAGTCCGACTCTCTAACCATTAGGCAAACTGAACTGGGCCTGAATGTTATTTCAGTCTGGAATTTTAACAGTGATTTTGTAAATGAACATGAAATTTTCTTAACGAATATTTAATGAAGAAATTCGGTCAGTGCACTCTTAACAAGTAAAGGTTGTGAGATGTTTGACAGAATCAGAACATGTAATCTGTGTCTGTTATATAGCGTAACATTATGCTTGAAATGCTTTGGATTTTTTCTTTTAATGGTCCAGTGTATGAAATTCAGCTTGATCATGTAAACCAATCAAGCAACTGGACGCTTTTAGTTCATGTTTGGGCTTTGGAATGATGTGACATGATTCATGAAATTGGCTTCATTATGTTTGAGGTCAGATCTTGGTGTGTGTGTGTGTGTGTGTGTGTGTGTGTGTGTGTGTGCGTGCGTGCGTGCGTGCGTGCGTGCGTGCGTGCGTG
>NC_079898.1:26676037-26679212 GCF_024868665.1 Triplophysa rosa | reverse complement strand
TCTCTCTCTCTCTCTCTCTCTCTCTCTCTCTCTCTCTCTCTCTCTCTCTCTCTCTCTCTTCATTATCTTCCTTTGTTTATCATTTTAATATTTTCCTCTAAAACAGCGTGACATCATCATCCAGGCCTTGTGTAAATGATTAACCATTATATTTAAAGGAACAGTTCACCCTAAACAGTTCTTTTCTCGTTCACTCACTCGGATGTGGTTACAAACATGACAAAAGATGAGGTTTAGTGCTGTAAAGCTGTTTTAATGCTGATTTGCTCGATTCTGGTCGATTCTGTCGATTCTGCAACACTCGTCAAACATCATCATTATAAATATTCTTTATTATCATCAAAATACCTGAAAAGGTTTGAAGAACCATTGGCATTTCCTGGAACTATGTTGCTGCGTCCCAATCTGCATTCTATCCATCATAAATAATATTCGCTTATTTTTCATGAAATATTGCAGCGTTTATAGTTATTTTCTTATTAAAATCCATGTAACCTCATAATATTCAGTTAAAATCTGAAAATGCACTTCCGCCCTGTAATGACTATCCATCTCAAATGACATAAGTTAGACAGCTTGGGCGGAGTATCTGTTAACTCCTCCCCTTCAACTCAGTCAGCTGCCAGTTTCATTTCAAAATCAATGCAACAGCTGTTTTTACACATCCAATCAATTCTCAGTGAAAAAGGCAAGCCACGCCCACTAGTTTTCTCCTTTGAAATTCCTTTTCACTCGGAAATGTGTCAGAATACAGAAGTAAAAATGATCGCAACTTACGGTTCACGGGGACTTTAATGGCCACAATGTTGTCTAGGCAACAACAGCCTCTTCCGCTTCCTGTTAGTATATCCCAGTGTGTGCATATTGTTTTGCTACATTTTCCATTACAAAAACAGTACATACTTTTAGTACATAGTATAAGTAGGCGAATTGGATATCAAAATGGCATACTGAGACAGTACGTACTGAATTTAAATAAGTAGCTACCTATTGGCCGTCAAAACAGTACGTACTATATAGTATGAGTGGAAGTAGTATGAATAGATTTGGGACGTACTGCGTCCTCCATGTTTTATGGTCATGTGACCCGTATGCTCTTTGACCTATGACGTATTAACAACAACCTACACGTGAGAGTTGCTAAAAACATCATTTAGTGATGAGAAATTCATTTATTGGCACTTACATTAAAGTTTTCCGCTATATTTATTGGATTTACTTTTGAAATTTGACCGTTGCTCAGCTCCCGTGGCATCATGGGATAGATAAGTGTCCATCCGATCCACACTCACCAATCTCGGAGGAAGCAGTAGACCATCCGGGTATTTCTCGCCTACTGTTTTTTGCACACTGAGGTTTCAGACGTACTGCTCATGACTCATACTTGTTTTCGCCTACTATATAGTATGGAAGTAGCCGATTTCGGACGCAGCCCATGTGTGTAAATCATTCTTCTTCTGTCCCATATTCGAGTTTCTGCGCAAGAGCGCCCTCTGGCTTTCGGATGTTGCGGCATTTAAGCATAACTCATTGAGGAAACCGAGCGTAAGAATTGCACGATATATCGTCCCAGCCCTATTGTTTGACTGTTTGTTGAGCAGCGTGAAGATTGTGTGTCACAGGAGAAGAGAGAGAGTTTGATTAATATGAGGGAGAGTAAATGTGGACGTATTTGGGCGAACAAACCCTTAGAATATTGTTCAACTCTCTTCAGTGACAGTAGCACTCTTAATCTTAATGTGTTTAATGCAGCAGCTCAACCCGAAACAAGATAATCCCACTAATCCAGCATCTTGGACGTGTGTTTGACGTCACACACCACCACTTCAGGAAGTGACATGACCGCGTGTGTGCGCGTGTGCGTGTGTAAGTGAAGAAGGGGAGCGAGCAGGTATCTTTATGAGCAGTGATGAGCATGTCTTCATCGTCTTTATAATCTCAGGTCCGTCTCCATAGAGACGCTTCATCACCTCTTCTGACACACACACGCTTGATGATTCATTCATCTGCATTAGTGTGTGTCCTGTTAATGTGATTAGTTGTGCGGCGTGTGCTTTAAAGATAATCACTTCTCTCCTCATGTTTAGTGTATTAGCTGTGACTCCTCATGAGGAAAATGATCTGATATTAATCGATTCAAATTCAGCTCTCGTCTTAACCAAACCATCTGTTCCACAAGTACTGTCTTGAGTGATATGTTTACTTCTCCAGAGCGCGGCAGCTTTTTAAGACAGCAAAAAATCTAAATGAGTATGCTAACTGATTGCAATATCAATGTGAAAGGAGTCCTTCGGTGTTCATTGGACACTGCCATTACAGACATGAAACGGTCATATCTACCACCCAATCAATCTTGAATAAGATGAAGTGACATTACGTGCTTTGGGTCAATGATGTGGCCATATATTGGAAAGGGAAAGACATCTCTATGAACATACAACTAAACAGGGGGTGAATTGCACAGTAAAGTTTACTCAAATTATTATAATAAACAAAAACTAAAATACAAATGAATCTTATATAGCAACATTAAAAATAAACCAATAAATTATAAAATGACAAAGCATATACCAAAATTGCTAAAACTTCATAATGTGATATCATTTAAATGAATAATATAATCTTTAATTAAAATATAATAAAATAATCAGCACACAGCTTAATGCCTTTGAAATACTGAAAGATTTTAAGGTTCATGGTATTTTGGAGCGGGCCTACATACATGGCGCCATGTCTCCACAACTATTAATAAAGGGAAATCTCAAGTCTATAAATAACTGAAGATCAAACCTTTAGAAATGTTACTGTGTTTTTTATTCAGGTTTTAACCACAGTATGTCAGCACCGTGATCAGCACGTCAGCGGCCGCTGTGATGTCTGTTATCTGTCAGCACGGGCAGGCGGCAGTTAGCTGAAAACAAATGTTTATGAATATTATCTGTCATTTATTGTTCGCATATGGAAGGAAACACACGGCCAACATCCACTCCACCGTATCTCACACAGATGTTGATGTCCAACCTTCTAACATGGAGACAAAGAGAGAAGAGATGGCAGACTGTCAGAGGAAAGCATCTGCCCTTTTTCTGCTTCTGAGCTGAGAGAGAGAGAGAGACACAGAGAGAGAGAGAGAGAGAGAGACAAAGAGAGAGAGACAGAGAGAGAGAGAGAGAGA